>NW_008656091.1:0-11897 GCF_000695815.1 Acanthisitta chloris | reverse complement strand
AAAAAACAATCGCACTAGGCATGGCACATCTTGGGGTGAAAAAGAAAAATCAAAACAAGCCACCACAAACTCCTCTTTGCCCGCCTGTTGGGACTCGTCCCGTTACTGCACTGCAGCAGCAAAGCATGTGCTGCTATGTTTTATTAGGACTAGAGGAAATGGCTTTAAACTGAGACAGGTTAGATATTGGAGAAAAATTATTCAGTGTGAGGGCAGTCAGGCATTGGAATAGGTTGCCCAGGGAGGTGGTGGAATCACCATCCTGGAGGTGTTCAAGATGAGTCTGGATCTGGCAATGGGTATTATGGTTTAGTGGTTTAGGAGTTACAGTGGTAGTGCTGAGCAGTGCTGGAGCTGGTCCAGAGAAGAGCAACGAGGCTGGTGAAGGGACTCGAGCACAAGTGCTATGAGGAGAGGCTAAGGGAGTTGGGATAGTTTAGTCTGGAGAAGAGGAGGCTCAGGGGAGACCTTATCGCCTTCTACAATTACCTGAAAGGAGGTTGGAGTCAGGTGGGGGTTGGTCTCTTCTCCCAGGCAACCAGCAGTAGGACAAGAGGGTCAAGCTCTGCCAGGGGAGGTTTAGGTTAGATATTAGGAAGAGTTTTGTTATGGAGAGAGTAGTCAGGCATTGGAATGGGCTGCCTGGGGAGGTGGTGGATTCACCATCCCTGGAGGTTTTCAAGATGAGACTGGATGTGGCACTTAGTGCCATGGTCTAGTAACAATGGTAGGGTTGGACTCAATGATCTTTGAGGTCTTTTCCAAACAGGTTGATTCTATGATTCTATGATGATCTTAAAGGTCTCTGTCAATGATGATTCCATGATGAGGACCCTCAAGCCTGTATTTCTAGCTCAGGCCTGCTTAATCATGTTTTGATATATTTTAAGCACAAGAATACATTCTCCATGGCTCAGGCACCTGAAACAAGCAGGGATTGGGTGGTGATGTTAAAGCACACAGTCGCTTTCAAGCAGCGCAGCCCTGTTTTTAGACAGTGTGGCTAAACTGTATATGTGGGACTCTAATTTCAGGAACAGAGGGATGGCATGAGATTTTATGCCGCTAGTAAGGGATGGCTTTTTCTGAGAGCTGTCCAGCAGTGAGAGCATTTTAACACCAGCAGAAATGAGATATCTTTTTTTTATAATAGTGGTGTTCTGTCTTACCAGACACTTGTCACACACCTCATTTTGGAAAATTTTGAATCCTTCTCCTAGCATCTCTGCTTGATCTCTCATAGGTCAAGACCAAGCTAAGTACGTGGTGGATGACTGAGGGAGGAGGGACAGTTCAAGAACAGCTGCAAGAATATAATTGAACCAACTGATATACACACCCGTTCCTGCACGGCTGTCAGGGAGAGTACCTGAAACAAATTTCAGATTAATCTGTAGTGGTTTGTGCAGAAACTTTTGAACTTGACTATTAGGCATTAATTGATTCAGAGATGTAAGTTTTTAAGTAGTGAAAGTAACTTTGCCACACAGCTTGCTAGCCTGTTGAGGACAGCTTTACACTAGCACCAGGCAAGGGAGATGACAGCTCACAATCAAGCATGGAAGTGGCGGAACAGGTTGGCAAAGAGAATGCAAAACAATGCACGTTGTATTCACCAAAACGGAGCTGCAGAGTGTCCACCTCAAGCACAATATTAAAGAGCCAAAGGGACAGCGTGGTAAGGCAAGCTCTCCAACTTCTCCCAAGCATTAACAGGCTCAGCACATTTAACATTGTTTATTTTGTGAAGGTTTTTGAACGGTCTCCTATAATATCCCCATAGGCCAACTGATGAGGTATGACGTAGATAAATGGACAGTGATGTGAAATGAAAACTGGCTGAACTGCCAGGCTGAAGAGCTTGAGATAAACAATACAAAGTTCAGAAGACAGTCAGTGGTGGTGTACCCCAGTGACTGAACCTTGGCCAACACTGTTTAATTTCTTAATTTGTGACTTACATGGCAAAAGAGTCCCTCCTCAGCAAGTCTGCTGATGACACAAAACTGGGAGGAGTGGCTGGTGTGGCAAAAGGTTGTGCTGCCATCCAGAAGGACCTTCACAGGCTGGAGAAATGGGCTGATAGGAACGTCATGCAGCTCAACAAGGTGAAGTGCGAAGTCCTGTACCTGAGAAGGAACAACTCCCTGAACCAATATGTGCTGGGGCCACCCAGATGGAAAGGGGCTTGGCTGAAAAGGATGTGGGGATTCTGGTGGACACCAGGTTGAACATGAGTCAGCAGTGTGCTCTTACAGCAAGGGTGTCCCAACAGTATCTTTGATTGTATAAGGAAGACTGTTACCTGCAGGTCAAGGAAGGGGATAAGCTGTGGTGAGACACACCTGGAGTTTTGAATCCAATTTCGGGCTCTTTGGTACAAAAGAGAGATGGACATATTGGAGTAAATCCAATGAAAGGCCATGAGGGCATTTAAGGAACTAGAGCATCTGTCATATGAGGAGCAGCTGAGAGCTGGGACTGATTGTTCTGGAGAAGGCTCAGGGGATTCTTATCAGTAACAAAGATGGACCCAGGCTCTTCTCAGTGGCATGCAGTGGCAGGAGGAGAGGCCATGGGCACAGACTGAAATACAAGAAATTTCATCTAAACATAAGGAAAAAAAACCCACTTTGCCCTGGCTCCTCAGAGAGACTGTGGACTCTCCATTCTTGGAGCTATTCAGAACCCTAGTGGACACAACCATGATTAACCTGCTCTAACTGGCCCTCCCAGGCTGAGTAAAGGACAAGACTAGATGATCTCGAGAGGTTCTGGCCAACCTCAACAATTCTGTGACTGTCTGAAAGGGAGGGAAAGCAGTGGGAGGCTGTATGTGACTACCAACACCAGATCAACAGTTTATTTATCTCAGGGTCACAGTACACTATAACATTGTATTGCAATTATAACACCTTCATCAACAGAGTTTTGCAAAGGTGAGGTAATAACTGATGTGATAAATCATTGCCACTATCAAGAAGAAAGTCAGAATGATTAGAATTGTTTCCATATTACTCAGGTTAGCTGTGCATAACACAATATAAATCAATGCATAATGTCACCAGTTTCACTTTTTTTCCTTCATCTACAGCAGGAAATACTAGTGGCTAAAGAAGTACCATATTTCTGCCTGGCATTTGTCTGCTGTGACCTTGGAAAAGTACTTTGGCTGTGTTTTCAAAAGTGACTCTTGGTTTGCTCCAGTGAATTGACTTGCTTATCAACTGTTTTTCTTCCCTAATGCAGAAACCTCAGCTGCTGTGAAATGTCACAAGCACAGATTGGCTTAAGCTTTGCAACACAGGGAATTAAGTGTGGCTTTATTAGATGCAGCCTTTGCATTTACAAAATATCCAGAATTGTGCTGGCACTGAGGACTTTTCACCAAATTATCTTGAAGTTGTGTTCTTTACATCCTGGCTGTTGTCAGTATTTTCCTTGACATATTTCTGCAATACTTAGTCACATACAACCTTTATTATTGCTCACACAACTCATGCATATACATTTGTACTTGCTATAGGCATAACCCACCCTTTTGGGCAAGGGCAGGCAGCTAGATCTTCACACTACTGGTGAAACTGCAACACAATTGCATCTCTGACATCTCCAAAAAATCCACAGAGATATCGAAGAGCTTTTTTGGGCGCCAAAGTGTTCCTGGCAATCTACAAAGGACTGGCTTGAAGCGTATGATTCTTCTCGTGAGGGTACCTGGACATTTCCTGAAATGCCTTCTTCCCACATGCACACAGTGGTCTCCTAGGGCTTTTTGGTTATTCCACTAAGAATTCTGAGCTTTTATTAGGAATCTAATTCTTAGATGCTATTAGCACTGGTTCCTCTGTAAATTTCCACTGTTTTGGGGGGTGTGTAGCTCCAGGCTTTAAAACCGAGTACCTAAAGGGAGATACATGTTTATGTGTGTAAGTTCCCTCATCTCCACCAATGCTGAACATCCATGAACACACAGTGAACCGAATTAAATGTCAATTACTTGAATGTCAATTCAGAACCCGCCATTATGGCAAACACTCTGACAAATCTTAGCCATCAATGCTGTTTAAATAGATATGGGAGTTCCCTATTGCTTGGAGTTTTTTAAATACAGCTCCATAAATTCTAGGTGTTCAGAATTACAAATGAAAACCAAAACTCTGCCACTCATACAAAGGCAGGGCATGTGCCCAGGAACACCCATGGGCCCCTCGGCAGCCGAAACTCTGCTGCAGCCTGCTCCTGCCTGCATCAAACCCTGCCTTCCCAGTTTCCAAGGCAACGGTGGAGCCCGGCATGGATGCACAAGGGAGGAAAGAGATCTCACATTTTCACGTCTGTCAATAATTCCCCATTGTTTGAGAAAGAATCACAAATGTACAAAATGTGAAAGCTGCTCAGACATACAAAATGTCTGCCCATGGCTTTACCCTCACTTGTTTGTGATGGGTGATGTCATGTATCTCTCAGGCATGTGTATCAGAGACTACATGACTTGTGAGTCTTTCTGTTGGTGCTTGAATGAGCAGGCTCTGTTCACTAGGTTATTCTTTGCCTTCTACCTGGTAACTATGATATTCCCACCTGATAAGCACTCTCCGGGGTTACCTTCGGAACCTGATGCTTAATCATTTGCAATGTGCATGAAGATAGAAGAATATTCTGCCAGCAAGAGGATGGAATAATTGTGAGGGTGTTTTTAACACTAGCAATAAAATATCTAAAAAGAAAATCTACTTTATTTCAAAATTACAACCCACTGCAGGCACTAGAATCAATTAAATACACCAGTGCTGAGCATGCTTCTATGAATGAGCAAAAGCACTTTGATTGTAGAGCTCTCTGTACTTGTGTTTCTTGTACCTGGGGGTCTGTGTGTCTGGTCAAGAACAAAAGAAGAAAGAGGATAAGCGTGTGAGAGAAATCACATTACAGAGCAATTTAGGATGTGTCAATTCTAAAACAACCCATGTACCTTTTGAGGGAAGATCTGTTTCTCCATGAACCTAACATGTCTCCCACACCATATGGCTTCTCTTGTGAACTCTGATTAGAACCCCTGAGAGTCAGGCATTTCTGTGGATGTGGTGTACAGGACACAGCAAACAGGATCCCACTCAGCTGGCTTCCAAAGTTTCCATAATAAACACAATCACATGTCATGAAATGACTCCAAAAAGGGAAAAATATGTTGATCATCATCAGGCAGTGATTTACTGAGAAGAAAGGCAAAACAATGCAGCCTCTCATTATTTCCTCTTGGCACACCAGATGTGATGGGGTAGCAGCCAGATGGCTCCTGCCCCCATCCAGGCTGCATCCACCTTTTAAAATCGCTCAGTAGATGAAACACGTCTGCTGTCTCTACAAACTGGGTCCTCCAGTCAAGAGATGACTAAGACTCCAGCATCAATATAAATGAAATGCTGATATCACGTTTTCCAGGGCAACTTATTTCCTGCACGTCATCGAGAACAAGGCACAGATAGTGACTTTGATCTGCTAGTCACAGTTTCTTTTGTTCCTTAGCCTCCTTGCTTTATCTTGCAATCCGATAGTTACTTGTAACTTAAACTGACACTGAGTAAACTCTAAACTTCACCTTGCGATGTCTGCTTCCAGATGCAGTAGTTTGTGGTAGGATTCAATGTACATTGTTTAAAATTGCCAGGGCTCTCTGCAGGACACTTCAGGGTGCCGTAGCACTAGGTGGCCGAATCAATTGGATATCACTGTGCTCTCTCCCATTTCCAGCTGCCTGCCTTTTCCTCCTTCTTTGCACAAGTTCTCCCTCTGGCGCACTCCCCAATCAAAGAAAAAGCTTCTTCCATTGCCCTGGTTTTCTGTCTCTGACTGTGGAGTTCAGGGAGATGAAGAGATTGGTAGAAGGGTCAGACATGCACTAGCACTGCTGGAGAAAATAACACAAAGGTAAGACCTGAAGTGGGACAAGGGGAATAGGACCATCATTTTTAGCAGCTGGAGGATACTGAATTAGCCCTGCCTATGGAAGTGTCAGTTTCTTCAATTCCCAGAAAATCTCTAATCCCTGCCTGCTAGGGTGGAGCTGGAATCTTAACTGGAATTTGCAAAAAACAGCCCTAGAGTTAACTTATTAATTGTAAGCCCAGCATTATGCTGGATGCAGAGAAGCATGCAATAAGAAGTCATTGCTTTAATTTCTTTTAGTGTTTGCAGTTTGTTGTGGGACTATTTGAGTTCTGCTTGAAATCCCTGCTTAATTATTCACTATGAAGGCAGGCAGTATCTTCCTATTACATTAATGGAAAATGTGGAAACATTTTTCAGTGCAAAACAACACAGAACCTTTTACTGTGTAAGCTACACAACCTCTGCCAGGGAAGCCACTTCATCCTCTGGAGCAAGTGTTTTCACATTCTGCTTAAGATGGATTATTATTAACATTTTTTGTTTGCAATCATAGAGGCATTCTTGCCAAAAAGAAAAGAAAATATGCCTTAAACTTACTAAGGAAACCAACTGAGGAAAATAATCTGGTTATAAAAGATGATGTATGGATAAATTGAGACCAGTTGGAAAATCTCTACACTACAAGAATCAAACATTAATAAACAAGTATTTAACAGAGCTAACTTGATTTCCTCCTTTATGAGTGGAATTCTGCCCGTAAGGGAAAAATGACTTTGAGTGAGGAGGAAGGAATGACCTACTCTCATTTTTATTTTTTTTACTTAGGTACTGTAAATAGATAGTCTTCTTATACACACTTCAAAAAGACAATTTTTTCTTTCTGGCAGATTCACAAATAAAATACTCAGAATAGGATTGAAGCTAAGAGCAAGGAAACAGTTTACTTGTTAAACTGCTCAGGGAGAAGAAAGAGTTGTCACCTGTACCGTGTCCTGTGCTGGCAGAATGGCTGGGGAGGGACAGGCTTTCACGGCTCCCCCCACACCCTCCCTCTGCCCTGTTTTCAAATGCTCAGAGAGCTCCAGCTGGACAAGTGTCCAGGAGAGTCAAGGCCAAGAAATGTCTTTTTCCAAAATACATCTTGTCCTCAGGCACTTTCCTGTGACCAAATACTTCCATTTTGAATTTTCATGTAGGCAAGCTAAAGATAAGAACCATCTAAAATGGAAGTATCTGAGAATCAATAGTCTGTTCTTTCTCATTTTAATAAATAACAGACCAGGACAAGTGATTGCTGGAATATCAAAAGGCAAGTGTTAAGTATGAATGGATTTTGGATTGGAAGGTGGAAAATTCTCAAACATATTTCTCTTTTTTAGTGACACACAAGATCAGCTCCTAATACTTGTTTATAAAGATTTATTTTGAGTTGAAGAAATGGGGGGGAGGGCAGGGAATAACCTTACTTGAATTACCTAAGGCATATATAACATCAAGTGTCACAAGCTTTGTTCTGTGGAAATGTAGAAGCAGCTGAAAAAACACATGGGAAGATTGAGAAGGGGATTATTTGTAAATGAAAAACAGTGTCTCCCTACAATGAGCAGGTTCAGGGGGACAGTATTACCTATAGCCTCCTGTGCAGGCTACAACACCTGAACACTCCCTAAAAGTATACATTCATTATGCTTAAATGTGGAAAAGTAGAATAACATCCCTTGGGAAAAAGGGTATGTTTCAAATATAGGGAGTAGTCACATGATTTCTCAAGAGAGAATTTTTACTTCCTCTTAGCTATAGCAAACAAAAATACTAGGCCTCATTAAACAGAAAGCAGTAATTTAAAAACCTCCCACTGAGAAGCAGAATATATTTTAACAGTCCTTATTTTTTTAAATAATAATATAACCATAGTTGTAAGAGTACCTTTTTTTTTTTTCCTTGGAGTGGGAGGTGCTTGGAAAGTGATTTGCATGGAACAACCATGAAACTTGACCTACTCAAAACCAGTACTGGGTTTCATCCTGATCTTACACATAAATTTGCTATGGACAAAGGAAAGAAGGGGAGGACTCTTTCTAATGCAAACAGCATTGCTAGATGTCCCAACTGTTTCTGGCGAGGTAAAAAAACTTGTCCATCTTGCACCACTTCGCCACAGTCACTCCAGGCACCAGAACTCTTTTGCAATAGTGCATTGTAGCACCATCCCATAAGAAGTTTATAGGTCTCTCATAGTTTCTTTAAGCACATAGTATTCGCACATACAGAAAAATCTACTATCACTATACTCTAAGTATACAGCACATGATATCATCATCCATGAAAAGATTTCCCTGCACAGATTAGGGGTTTGCCCTATTTTTGCAGAGAATTCACTGGAGAGGATACCAAACATCTGGATTCTTCTTCAGGTTATTAATCCTATTGCTACTTTGGTGTACCACATTCTTCACTTCATACCTTCTGGAAAGATACACCTGTCAACAGAATGGACCTCAGGTTCAATACTCAAATTATCACATCACCAAGACCATTGCATGTTTAATGCAACCCATTTTCTGATGTATATGGACACAATGTATTTTGGGAAGAGGACAATTAGTATTGCTTAACAGACCAGAAAAAAATCTGCTGGAAAACAGATGTAAGCCTACAACACCTTTCAGAGTTTTGAAGAACCAGACCACATACTGGACTATCTTTCCACAACTCAGTTGCTACAATGGATTAGGCTGAGGTCCTAGAACTGATTGGGGAAGAGAAATCAGGAGATAGAATCCCAGTGCTACCACACCTCATGCCATTTCTATTTAAATTAGACCTACATAGTACCTGGCTGTTTTTAAAACCTTTTTTGTCTTTACCATCTTGCATGTACCATCAGACAAGCATTGAGTTGTTTGCATTGGTCAAGACATTCTACTAACATGCTTAAAAATGCCACACATTTAACAATGGGAACAAAACCAACCAAACAAAAAAACCCACAACTATCCTCTTCCCTAACACCATTGGCTCTAACTGTCAACAGAGGAGAATGGTTCCCTTCAGGCTACCATTGATATGTTGAAATGAAAATATATTGCTTGATATTATTAACTTCTATTGCAACACAAATGAGTCATTGTAAGAGGCTTAAGATGCACACCATTAATTCTTTATTATCTATCCCAATTTCTTCCAGACAAGATGCCTCATGCAAGACCATTTGCCCTAGATGTGTTGTTCATCACATGGACAAATATAAACCAACACCCAGGAGAGATTAAGGCCATCAGATTATCTAATCTGAAATCCTTTCAGTGGTTCTGCTTTCTTTTTGAAACAGAAGTGCAACCACAGGCCCTTGCTAAAAGACCTTTTTTGTTTAAAACACAGCAGTCATCTCCAGTTTTTATAGTGAATGGTCTCCTGGCAATAAATACAGCTACAGCTCAAAGATACAAAGTTAAAAAAAGGTCCTGTGCCTCCAGGCACAGTATGAGACTCACCCTCCCTTTTAGTTGATTTACTGTTCCTACCAAGCTTTGAATCTTCCTTTCAAATCTCTCAGTATCCCCTTACCCTGTATTTCTCTCAACTCCTACTGAAATGCTTTGATTTTTTTTTAATTATTACAACTGGCAAATAAGATGTGTAGGATTTATTAAAGGATGTGTTTCTGTCCAGAGTAGGTCTGTTTATGGTTTTTCTTCCTCTAGAACAAAAAGCAGAACACAAACAACAGCAAGCCATGTAGGATGGTGTTCTACTTTGTACTAAGGGAGCCGTAGTGAAATGTGTTGCTTGGGTAGCTATATTTAAGGGTTAGCTAGAGACAGAGTGTAATTACACTAAGAATTAGAAGCTAGACAAGCTGAATACTAGTGAAACCTGCTACATTGTCACAGCTGAAAGAAAGAACTTTACTATCAAAGACCTGATTCTCATCTTTTAGCTAATTTAATTTAGATCTGTTTGCTGGCCCCTTCTCAGCTTTACCAAAGCTATATGATAAACTGTTTCAAGTGCAACCCAGCTAGGTAATTTCAAGGGAAGGTTACTTTGGCAACCAGATAAGGTGTTATTTCCCCAAAGAGCCTGAGGCAACATATATAAACTCAGTTACTGAAACAACCTCAATTTGTCTAATGTTTAAGCCTAGAACTGCTCAAGTGCTAAGCAACACAAGTACTATTGTGGTTATACACAGCTACATTTGTTTACTGATGGTTCAGGCAGTTTAAGTTCTCTAAGTTCTTCTCACTCTTCTTTCTGTACACCAGAAATCAAGCATACAGATAAGAGAAATGCTTAAGGCAAATGCCTGATGTCCTGCACACCAGGTTAGCAGGCCCATCAGCAAAGGAACAGTGTACACTCAGAGCAGTGGTCACAGGCAGTAGAGTCAAAACAGGCAATACATTAGTTATGCACAGCAGCTCCCTTTTAATTCTTTATTCCAGTAATGCCTTGCAAGCATTTCACTAAAGGATGACAATAGAGGATGCACACATGTGCATACCAGCTCTTTCAGAGCAGTAAGGACCACAGGAATTGTAGCATTGCTAGCAGTTCTCAAAGCTACACTTCTTTTTTAATGCAGGACCACTCCACTCCATGGTGTTTGGATTGAACTAAGCACTATGCTCACATATTGGGTACCTGATACAATCCATGAGGGATTTTACTCTTGTTTTGTAGGAGTAATAGGGCCTATGAGACTTTAACTGCTGACAACAGGATTGTAGATTCATTCAGGGTTCTTGCATCCTATAGGCACACAGAAACAAATCCCACCCTCACTCATTGTAAGGAAACTGCACTTACCTTTGCAAAGATGCACAGTGGTGCTGCTGCACTGCTCTCCCCTGGCTGGGTAGAGGTTTATTTCCTGCTGGAGGGACCAGGAGCAAACAACTGCCCTGTAAACATGTAACTTTGAAACAGCTATTGCCAAGGTATCTGTAGGTGACTACTCTTAAAATTATATATACTCGTAGGTGACTACTCTTAAAATTATATATATACTCTAGCCAGCTTTTTGAGCCATGTCACCTAGAAATCTGCTCTATACCTATCTCCTAAAGAGAACTGACTGACCTGAAGAGTCAATCCCTTCAGTTACAGACAAGTTAGTGGCTATTTTGGGGAAACACATGAATTCTATTCCTGAAGAGAAAGTTTAGGTTCCTACTTAAGTGCTCAAGTTGTCTGCTAGTACAGACCTATGTTTCTGTGCATGGAATTTTTGTATTTATAGAATGTTGGGGGAAGATAAGTGAGCTCAGCATCAAGTCAAATCAGTCAGCCACCCATATGCATGTACTACAAGCCCTGGCACAAGTTAAATAAAAGCTGCTGAATGGCAGAGGAGAAACCAGCAGCTACTCTGTCAAATCAGTTTTGACAGCTTGTAACATGGGATTCAATTACCTTCTCTCTGACCTCACTACCATGTATGTTCATAAATAGGAGGTGCAGGATTCTCAAGTGCAGTGTCTTGTTTCTGTAAGCCAAAGCAGCTTTCTCCCCAACAATTAGATAAGCTATTAAACACAGGAGTTTCCATAAATTAGCTGGCATCTTTAGCTAAGCTACTATAGTATCCACATGCTCCTAAAATCAGAGACTAAGAATTCTTGTTTTATTGATCTTACCCTTTCACAGAAATTAAGGAATAAACTGAGAAGTGAAGCTATAGAAAACTACAGAAGATTACTTACTTTATCTAGAGAGAAATAAAGCAGAGGAGACAGTTTAGGACACAAAAAGCCTTTATGTTTGAGAAGTTAACCATTTCAACAGAAGACTCTGAAGTATTTTTGCAACTACTGTTACATTGGACAGTCAAGGATACAAAACTGCTGACAGAAGCAACAGTGGAGAGCACCAAATAAAAAAATGCATGCTTCAGCACAACTGCACAGATTCCTTCTCTCAATGAATACTTGCCTGCTCAGACTATACTTAACTCCTACCCATCTCAACTTTATGCCTCATCCTCCTCTCCTTCCTCTTCA
>NW_008656090.1:382-3007 GCF_000695815.1 Acanthisitta chloris | reverse complement strand
GCTGTTGGGATGAGCTTTAGGCTGCTGGGATGAGCCCCAGGCTGTAGGATGAATCCTGGGCTGCTAGGATGAGCCCCGGGATGAGCTTTGAGCTGCCAGGATGAGCCCTAGGCTGCTGGCATGAGCCCCAGAGTGCTGGCATGAGCCTTGGGCTGCTAGGATGAGCCCTGGGCTCTGGCATAAGCCCCAGGGTGCCAGGATGAGCCCCTCAGGAGGTTCCCAGCACCTTGGGGTCGCTGAACCAGCCGAACCAGCTCGGCCTGGACAGGTGTGTCCTGGGCAGGAATCCTGAGCCACCTGGGCACGAGTCCCATGTACCTGGGCAGCTCCAAATCCCTTATGTAAAGCAAGGCCCGGCAGGTTTCTGGGAACTGGGGAAAGGAGGAGCTTAGTGGTGATGCAATAGCAGAGTTGGGCAAAGAGCTGTCCCAGCAGAGCACAGAGCTCGGACACTGCTCCGAGAGAAATGTCCCAGGGGAAGAGCAGCAGTGAGTAGGGATGGGGCTGGGATGGGGATCAGATGGGGATCAGATGGGGCTGGGATGGGGATCAGATGGGGATCAGATGGGGCTGGGATGGGGATCAGATGGGGATCAGATGGGGCTGGGATGGGGATCAGATGGGGATCAGATGGGGCTGGGATGGGGATCAGATGGGGATCAGATGGGGCTGGGATGGGGATCAGATGGGGATCAGATGGGGCTGGGATGGGGATCAGGGGCTTTGCCTGGAGCAAAGGAGATGAGCTAGGAATGTGGGAATGTGTATGGCCATTCCCAGGATGACCCTGCACACTTTGCACACCTTTAGGAGCTGCTGGAATTCCCTGTGGCTCCTGTCCCTCAGTGCCAGCTGTGTGTTCCAGGATCCAGCTGGGGATCTGGGATTCCCTGCGGATTACAGACAGTGCTGGCACCTCACTGTGCCCGGGAGGGGCTCTGGGAAATTCATGGGAATAAATGGAATAAATCCCTAGCTTGGGGCGGGGGGGAGAGGAGATCTCAGGAGGGGTTTGCCAGCCTCTGTCAGGCTTTCCTGCTTTTCCAGGGATGCTAATTCCTCTTCCCTGTCTCCCTGCAGAGGATGTCTCTGGGGAGCCTGGGGGGCTTGGGGGAGTGCTCAGCACCATCTCGAGCAGCAGGAGTCCCCTGCAGCCCCCCGAGACCAGCGAGGAGGAGAAATTCACCACCTACTTCAACAGCAAGATCCCAATTCCAGAGGATGAGACGGTGAGGAAAACCCCTCGGGGAAAAACTGCCTCTGGCACCTCCCTGAGTCACCCCCACGGGCTCCAGTTCTGCTTCCAGCCCAGACTGGGAAGGGTGACTGGAAATGGGATTTTGAGGGGGAGGGGTGGAGTTCTGGACTGGGAAGGGTGAGTGGAAGATGGGATTTGGGAAGGGGGTGGGGAAGGGTCTCCTATGGGCTGGTGGGGTTGGGGAGTGTGTTAATGATTCATCCCTTGGGATTTGGCTCCTGCCTGGAGCAGCTGAGGAACAGGGAAAGGCCTTGTCATACCCCAGGGAGGGACTTGGGCTCTTTGTTTCCTTATCAGGGAGGAACTTTGGCTGTCCCTGGGACAGCTCTGTCCCCTTGTCCCATTGTCCCTTGTCCCCCTCTTCCCCTCCCTGCAGTCCTGGCAGTGGATCCTGATCCCCTCCAGGATTCCATGAGTGTGGCCTTGGTTGTCCCAAAGTCTGGGCCTGAACAGGGAACCTAAACCAGGGTTGGGGTGGGATTAAGGAACAGGCAAGAGTTTAGGATGGGTTTAAGGACTAAGTCTGGTTTTACAGCACCATGGAATTTCAGATGAGGCTGAGGATCAGGCAGACAAATTTGGGATGAGATTAAGGATCAGTCTGACCAGTTTGGGATGGGGCTAAGGATCAGACAGGAATTTGAGATGGGATTAAGGCTCAAGCAGGAGTTTAGGAGGGGACTAAGGGTCAGGCTGACCAATTCAAGATGGGGTTAGGGATCAGATTTATCATTTTAGGACAGGATTAAGGATCAGGCAGGAGTTTAGGACAGGATTAGGGATCAGACTGACCAGTTCAGGATGCAATTAAGGCTCTGACAGGATTTTAGGACAGGGTTAAGGATCAGGCAGGAGTTTAGGACAGGATTAGGGATCAGACTGACCAGTTCAGGATGCAATTAAGGCTCAGACAGGATTTTAGGACAGGATTAAGGATCAGGCATTAGGACAGGAGTTTGGGATGGGGCTAAGGATCAGACAGGAATTTGAGATGGGATTAAGGCTCAAGCAGGAGTTTAGGAGGGGACTAAGGGTCAGGCTGACCAATTCAAGATGGGGTTAGGGATCAGATTTATCATTTTAGGACAGGATTAAGGATCAGGCAGGAGTTTAGGACAGGATTAGGGATCAGACTGACCAGTTCAGGATGCAATTAAGGCTCTGACAGGATTTTAGGACAGGGTTAAGGATCATGCAGGAGTTTAGGATGAGGTGAAGGATGAGGCAGTAGTTTAAGTACAGGATGAAGGACCAGGCAGGAATTTAGGCCAGGACTAAGGCTCAGGCTGCCCCTGCAGCCTCTGTCAGGAAGGCACTGCCCCCCCCAAGCCCTGTGCCACGGTGGGTGGGGGTCCCTGTGCCAGGCT
>NW_008656090.1:0-312 GCF_000695815.1 Acanthisitta chloris | reverse complement strand
GGATTCCTCATGAGCATTGCCTACCTCGACCCAGGCAACATCGAGTCCGACCTGCAGTCTGGGGCTGTTGCAGGCTTCAAGGTCAGAGCTGGGGCCAGCTGGGACTGGGGGACTGGGGGAGGAACACCCTGGAGAGGAGAGAGGTGGGAGGGTCTTGGGTCCTGGATTTGAATCCCTTTGGATCTCTCCCACATCAGCCCCAGGCACAAAACTGCCTGCAAAATGTCAATACTGTGGGTTTTCAGTGGACTGTGATGTGGGTTTGGGGAGGGCTCAGAGCCTTGGGGGTGGTTGTGGCTCCCCCCACCCCCC
>NW_008656089.1:0-1666 GCF_000695815.1 Acanthisitta chloris | reverse complement strand
AAGTAATAATTGGATAAAATGCAGAGGGAAAGTTCTGAAAAGAAAGCTTCTAAGTACCTGATCTGGAAAGAAAAATGGGAAGCCTTTTTGCAAGAGCCAAAATGATGGTGTTTTTTTCCTTTTATTTAATACATTGCCTTTTCCATGTGAGGAATATTGTTCACTTTGCCTTGAGAAACTTCATTGCCTTCCCTGAACATCTGACTAATTTTTTTTGTCTTTGAAGCTAATTTCAAATGAGAGCAGATGGACTTACGAGATTGTATTAGGAAGCAGAATGACTGTACCTAAAGCATAGAATGAAATGAGGAGTTACTGTTTCTTTTTCCAATTGTCCTAGATAATTAAATATTTTAACCAATTTTTCTAGTTTTCCTTGTTTCCTTCTGTAAACTAAGAGGTCTATCCTGACCTTTTCTATGAGTTTGAAGCCATTAAGAGTTTAAAAGTTGAGATATTCTAGATGAAAGCAACAAGAATGCTAGCAAAAAGAAATAATTTAAATACAGGGGAAAAGTTGCCAGTAGAATTTTGAGGCAGAAAATGCCTTGAAAGGTCATCATAAGTTTCCCTTTTAAATCTTTTTAATATTTATTGTCTGGTGCAGTGCTGTGTTTTGGATTTAGATTGAGAATAATGTTGATAACACACTGATGGTTTAGCTGTTGCTGAGCAGGACTTCCACTAAGTCAAGAACTTTTCAGCTTCTCATGCTGCCCAGCTAGCAAGGAGGTTGAGGCTGCCTGAGAAGCTGAGAGGGACCAGAGCCAGGACAGCTGACCCAGATGGGCCAAAGAGACATCCCACACCATGTCATGCTCAGCATATAAACTAGGGCAAGGTGAGGGGACACTACTTGGGAACTGCCTGGGCATCAGTGGATGAACAATTCTTTTTCATTTTCATCACTTGCTTTTCTTGGTTTTTTTTCTTTCTCCTTTTGTTTTCCTTTTAATTGTTATTATTACTGCTATTATTGTAGTTATTATTAAGTTAGGTCAATTATTAAACTGTTCTTATCTCAACCCACAGTTTTTCTGACTATTACCCTTCTGATTGTCCCACTGAGGGGGAGAGTGAGCAAGTGGTTAGGTGGGGCTTAGATTCCAGCTGGGGTTAAACCACAGTTTTTGTTTGCTTAGTGTGGTTTTTGCTTCATGGAAAATTCTGATTATCTACTGTTAACTGTTTCTTCCTCTTTAGGAGTTCTGGGCTCTCCGGGATCTGAGTAGACACAAATTGTTTTCAGAATGGGTTACCATGTATCTCTTGAGATTACATCGGTAAGTCTGATGCAGTTTCCAGTGTGTATTTGCCAGGAGCAGGCAACTTTAGTCTGCAGTGATGTTCCATAATCTTCAGCAGGCCTAAGAAGCTGGCCCAGCTATGCTTTCATATGCCTTTCTTGTCTTTATGGTTTTAGATTGCTAGATTCAATAATAATTACTATTGCAGTTGTGTTTTGGCACAGAGGTACATAAAATTGACATGGGAGGAGTGATCTGTATTTTCTGTCCTTCATTGAGCAACTGATCAGATTTCTTTGGTTAGCAATTTTTGTTAAAATACGAGTCCTACAGACTCAGTCCAAGAATCACAAACAGGCTTGCAAGTAAATAGGAATGAATGAATGAATAGTCTTTAATTACTGGTGAGATATATATAT
>NW_008656088.1:1342-1625 GCF_000695815.1 Acanthisitta chloris | reverse complement strand
TGGGACGCAGCCAACCGCAACCACGAGGCACTGCGGATGGCCAAGCAGGAGATGAATGAGTCCCGGCGGCAGATCCAGAGCCTGACCTGTGAGGTGGACGGGCTGAAGGGCATGGTGAGAGCCGGGGGGTGCCTGGGGGTGCAGGTACCAGCCCCATCCCACCCCAACACGGCCCTCTCTCCCCCTGCAGAACGAGGCACTGCAGCGGCAGATGCGGGAGATGGAGGATGAATTTGAGGAGGAGATCGGGAACTACCAGGACGTGGTGGGGCGGCTGGAGCAG
>NW_008656088.1:968-1216 GCF_000695815.1 Acanthisitta chloris | reverse complement strand
GCCTGGCACTCCGCATCCCCCCTCTGCGGGGGGAAGGCCCCTCCAATTGTGTGATCCTGGTTGTTGTAGATTTTTCTTGGGAGGAGGCAGCTCCAGGCCCTGTTCCCATATGAAAACAAGAGATTCTAAGGGAATATCTTGCTGCTGAGATAAAGACAAGGCCAGGGAAAGGCGTGATGGTGTGGGAGCTGCTCTGGCTCGGCTCCCAGTGCCAGGCAGCCTGGCAGCTCATGGGCACAACACCCCAG
>NW_008656088.1:0-904 GCF_000695815.1 Acanthisitta chloris | reverse complement strand
CAGAACCCCCTCACCCTTTTCTTCCCCCTCCAGGATCACTGTCCCGCTGCACCCCACCACCTCCTTCAGCATGAGAAGCTCAGGTGAGGGGCAAGCCAGAGGGTCCCCACTGTGGGGGTCTTTCCTTGCAGGGAGAGACCCCGTGGGGGTGGGTCCCTGTGACCCTGCCTGGGGTACCGGGGAGGGGAGAGGGGGCTGACGGCCCCTCTGTGCCCAGTGCTGGAGCCCCAGCCCATGGAGATCCCAGCGCGGAGGATGGTGCTCATTAAAACCATCGAGACACGGGATGGACAGGTGAGGGCTGGGGGGGCCCTACCTGGGGGGCCTGGTCCTGCCGTGGGTCTGACCCCCAAATTCTCCTCCTGCAGCAGGTGGTGACAGAGTCACACAAGGAGAGAGCAGAGCAGTGATGGAGGGGTCCCACCGCAATGGCCTTGACCTGGTGGTGGCTTCACTGGACTCTGCTGTGTCCTGTGCAGGACACAGAGCAGAGCAGGGGGGCTGGGAGCCCCCCCATCCTATCCCTGCTGCCAGCTCTGCGGTGTGACGCCACGTCGTGTCCCTGTGCCTTGTTCCCCGCTGTGCCTTGTCCCTCTACTCTATTTATCGCTATTTATCACCTATTTATTGTTCTCCCAACCACAGCCTCAGTCGTGTTTAAGATCAAGTGTTGCCCACGCTGACCTGAGGTCGGGGGGGTCCCTGTGCCCCTCTCACCACCGGTGCCAGCACAGGCTGCCCCAGGGATTGGCGCGTCCAGTGGCACCCAAGAACTGTCCCCTCCGATGTCCCTGCCCGGCTCGGGGGCAGGGCCTGGCTTGGGGGGCTCTGTGCCCCGGGACTCCCACTCGCTCCCGGCAGACACTTCCGGGGGACCGACACCTCCCGGGGGACCGACTGACAC
>NW_008656087.1:9348-21267 GCF_000695815.1 Acanthisitta chloris | reverse complement strand
CCTTTCCTTTCCTTTCCTTTCCCCTCAAATCCAGAATAAGCTCCACTGTTTTAGCTGAAATATTGACCCCTCTTGACCCTCTGGTCATTAAATTCATTGGGACTAAATCTCCAATTTTACCCCTCATGGTTCTTGCCTGTAATATTTAGGAAAAAAATCCAGTTTTGACAAAATATAGGTTTGATTTAGGAAAGCACCTTATACAGATACTTGGTTGCATATGCAAGTAGATAGTGACATTCTGAGTTAGAATTTCAGTTAATTACTTACATCAACCAACATTTATTGAGAAAAGTTACTATTTTTATACATTATGATATAGTGACTGAAGGTTTTATACACCACTTCTCAGAAGAATTGTCTGACAAGTAATGGTTAGGTTTTTTTTATGTATAATAAAATATGGGGTTTAAATTATGTCATGATATTATAAAATCAGATACATTTTTAGTGTCTAGCATTTGACCTTAGCATATTATTAACTAAACACATATATTCATGTTGCAAATTATCAATTCTTACCTTAATTATTTTACCTTTGAAACTGTAGAAAGAATATGCAAATTAACATATGATTCCTCTTAGTTAAACATAGTATTTTGTTCTCTTTCATTCCCTGCATATGCACTCACAATCAATATAAAAAGGAGGCTTTAATTCTATCTTCACATACACATGATACCCAGGTCCCATTGTGAATATGGAATACATAAACAGCCATGACATACCTGTAACCTGCCAAAGGGCTGTCATGAAGATGAATTCACTTTTCATGCTACAGTCATTTCTGTGACAGTCTCTAGTGAGAATCTGCATTAAATGTTTGACCACATGGAAAATCCAAATCTCTTGACAGGTCTGTCATTATGCATTATAAAGCATAACAAAGTAGTTTAAAGTTTTACCCGGTTAAATCTATAAAAGGAAATGCACATGATTTAAACCAAATGGGAAACTTTGCTCTTGCATTGAAACCCTTTTTTGTGTTTTATTCATTGTGGCTGCTTTGAAGAATACTTGCATTAAATCTTGACTGGACCCATCTCTGCATTTTTAATATTTTTGAGAAACCATTTTAAAAGAAATCAGGACATTTTTACTCTTTTATTTTTTATTTCCTTGCTGAAGAGCTTTAACTCAGGCTGACCTTGAGCTATGGAGTTCCTTTCCTGTTTCCGGAAACAAAACTGCCTTTGCATGAAATATGCTTCAAAAGCCCTGGCAAGCCAAAGAGAAAATAATTGCAAGAACTTGGGCAAATAGTATCTAAACCAAGGGAAACTTTTCCTTGAGTGTTGAAATCATGTCCCACCCAAAATGGAAACTTTATATGACCTATATTACTTAAGGAAACTAAGTCACTAAGCAAACTAATGTGTATTCTCACCATCTTTGGGAAATGATTTTAACTTAGCTGGATTTCCTTATTTAGCTTTTATTTTTTATGTCATTTCCACACTGCAGCCTTAGAGCATTATCTAATGGACATTGGCTTTTGATTTAAATACAGAATTTGAAAAGTGTGCTTGTTCTGTTGCCTACTTGACTTTCCCAGAAGAGTTCACTTAGTTTTTTGACAAGACAAGCCCCATATATTTCTTCATACCTTGAAAATCTTTTGCAAGTCAACTTTAAACCAGACCCAAGAAAACATGTATTATTTTATTTCCACAGATATCTCCTCCATTGATTAGCTGTAGATTCCCATTGGGCTTTCAGTCCTGTCTAAATACATGTCAGTTTTAACACTTCCAAAAGACTTTAAATTCACTTGACTCTCTTCCTTTTCTTTTTCTTTCCTTCCTTATTTGCTTTCACCATTTCAAACTCTCCTACTCATTCATCCACTATCATTTTGGTCCATTGGTTTTGATTTGTCTGACACTGCTCTTCATCAGTGCAGTCGCTGCATGTGTTAACATGGGATACCTGTTATTTTCATTATTTAGTCCCAACCCCTATGTCTCCCTCTTCGAAATCAGTGAGCACACCCAGTGACGCAGGCAGCCAGGACTCAGGGGATCTGGGACCTATAGGAAGGTAAGACACAGAGTCAATAATAGACTTGAATAAATGTGAAGGTTTTTTTCACATTGCTCTTACTTCCCCTTTTTTTCCTTTTCTTCTGTAAATAAGAACATGCTGTATCAAACGTATACTTTTGTTTCTGCATTTTCCACTGTGTGTTACTATCCAGTAAGACTGGTCTCAGATGTGAGGTAAATAAATGCATGCAGCAAGCAGATCTTAAGCTATGAACCCCAAACCTGATATTGGAATCAAGAGCTGAATTAACACTTCTAAAATGGCCCACAACATGCTCTCATTCTATGTGGAAATACACTAAAAACAGGGGGAAGTGCCCAGAGGTAGAACCTGTTACTCAAGGTAACTTATCTTTGTTCACATAACCTTGGAAGTCATTCCCTGTGTAATGCCAGGTTGCCTCAGGTTCCTGTGTTGCTGCTCATCATGGTGTGTGTGTCACTTACAGTGGCAGGGAAGAGCTTGGACAGGAACAGGCTGAAACACCCCAGGATCCACTGGCAATTCTGCTTTGGAAACTCTGGATGTTGGAGAGTTTCATGCAGAATGTGAGGGAAGAAGCTCTCTTCTTGTTGGAAAGGAGCAGTGGGGGGTGTGTGAGGGATCAATCTTCTTATATCCTTGTTTGCACAGCTGGAATAGGAAATGAAGTGGCAATCCCAAAATAATTTCTACTCTGGACTAGAAAAAAAGGAGGAGGAGGATGGTAAAGAAGAGCTACAAGCATCTACACTGTATATTTTGAAAAATGTAAGCATGAGTCCTAATAAACTTTTTGTATCAAATTAATTCAACCTAGGGCTGAGATGCCAGTGCATCAAAATCTGTGAGCCAAGATTCTGCTAATGGCTTGAAAACATAGTGATTGCTTTCTGTAGTTAAGAGTGCTCAGTAGACATCATACCCCTACAGACATAAACTGTAATGTGACACAGCATCAGGTCACCAGATTTCACACCACACCAGCCTTCTGCTTAGAAAAATCATAGTTCTGTAAGCTGAAAGGATGTTTTGTCCCCCTTCAGCTGAAAGCAGACCTGTCTGTGGTGATGTGGAGGCTGCACAGCTGCTGCTAAAATCAGCTCAGCCCCACTCCCAGGTCTACATTCTAGAAGAAATGGAGGTTGTTAAATGGAAAAGCCCTAGCCTGTAAGATATAGCAGTTCAAAACACAGAAAAGATTGTAATGCTGCCTTCATAAGATAATGCAGTAGACTTGAGGAAATCAAAGTACTTTGAGTAGAACAAAAATTGCTTTTAAGCAAAGTATAGCCTGCTCTTCAGGATGAAATGATTTCCCACAGTCCTGTGTGAAGCTATGACAGAGCTGGGTGGAGACTTCTAAATCCCTGGTTTTCCTCTTAATCTTAATGGTGTAACTTTTTTACCATTAAGGTGTACCATAAAGTGAAATGCCCTTGGAAGGATTTATTCTGCTGTGACCTACGCTAGCACTTTGGCTCTCTGTCAGCAGCGAGCAATGAAAGGACATGACCACGTGTCCTTACAGAGAAGAATGGAGTTTGTCCTCTTCTTCAGAGCTTACGACATACTGCATTGTGGCCTTTCATTTTGGATCCATTTTCTGGCTTGTTGTGTCCATACTAGGAATTCAGTGGGAATCCTAAGACCTTGCTTGTAGTCCAGCAGTTTGCTGGGCATCCTTTTAGGTATTGAAAGGGCTGTGCTGTGTGACAGGGAGCTGCTTACAGATGTTCGCCTGGAGCGATTGGTTTGTGTAATGGAAATTCAGTAAGGTCTGGTCAAGGCCCTGGGGAATATCTGTAACCAGTGGATAGTACTGGGTGGCAATTAGTCAAATTAACGTCACTGGGTGCAGGTAGGTGTGCTCAGTCTTTGTGTGAGTGAGTGCACTCAAGCCTGCATGTGTGATAGAGCAGTCAAACTGGGAGAGGAAGATGGTGGTAGACCTGTCATCACAGTGGGTAAACAGGATGAAACCACCTCAGCTGCTTTCTCTGAGAGATGCCTGGTCTGTGCTTCTGACTTATTTTGACTATTGCATATATTAATGCCTGTTTGTTTGTAAACTCTGTATGATAGAGAGGGCACTTTTGTGGGATCCCCTGTCCTGCCATCATGCTTGTTAGATTGTTCCCTTCTCCTCATTCTGCTATGAATTTTCTGTACTAGGCTGAGATCAGGCTTTAGAGGAGAGCAGATTAGTTTCAAAGCTGCTAATGCCCCAATCTCAGCGATCACAGCTTGTCTGTCGTTGTCGTTGCTAACACTGCTGCAGAAATGACGAGCTCGCACAGCCTGGCAGAAATCCCACGTGCAGTCTGATTACTCATTGCTGAAGTGTTCCCCAGAGGAAGATACGGATATTCAGAAAAAAAGCTGTGAAGTCACAGATTTTGGCTCACTACAGGAGAAAGGCTCTGTTGAAAGCATTCCCAGTTTCTGGTGCAGAACTAGGGTGTGTTCATACTTCTGTGAGTTGTTGGTACTTCTGGTAGTTGGCAGTATTAATCTGTTGGTCCCAATATCACTAAGTATACCTGAAGTATGCTCTGATCAGCAAGCGCTTGTGGTTTTTTTATGCAGCAGTGAATGTAGTTCAGCCAGAAACCCAGGTTTCTGACATCTGCTTTTCAGGAAGTGCAGTTGATAAACTGGAGAGTTTGAACAGTGTTAAGTAGTTGGAATCCTGGAACCAGAGACCTCACTCAGTCTTACTTTGCAAAATGGAAACTGACTGTTAACTTGCTCACCAAGTGTAATAGGTACATGGGGAGCAAACACGCTGCAGCAGTCAGGATGTAAGAGCAGCAAAGTGTTTGGTATTGGAGCTGGGCAAATATAAAACCAGAAAGACTTTGTAAAATTGAATAGTGAGACAAACTAATCGCCAAAGCAATTTACCTAAAGACTGTATTGGATCTTCTGTCACTGGCCATTGCTCATTCAGGACAATGTGCCTGCCAAATAGGCAGATAATAAGTCAAACAATAGTTCATTCAGAAAAGTCATATAGCTCTTTTGTTTCACAGGAAGAGAAGCTGCATGGTCACAATGGTCCCTTCTGCCTGCAACCTACAGACTAGTAGTGCTCCTATCCTGTGGGACCATTGTTCATTATCTACAGCACAATAGCTAGAGCAGCATTGTCTTTTCCCTGATGCCATTAAGCTTATTAGGAGAAGGTATGGGGTGGACTGAGTAATAGCACTAAATTATGGAACCTTTTCTGCGTTGTGCAGAAGGTTTCTATGGATTTTTTTGCTGCTTGATCTTTAGTACTATTTTGTTATTTGACATAACTTTTTCATCAGGGATAACACTAGATCTCAGGAGCATTCCAGCTTCCCTCTGAGCCATGACAGCAACTGTAAGAATGGGCAGATGTTAGATGAATAACAGTGCTAGAAACTGCTGACAGAATTCTTTCAGTTGGACAGAAGAACCAATTTTTTTTTGGTGGTGGTCTTGGGGATTTCTGGGTAGGCAGAGGTGTGTTATACTTTGCTTCTGGTGCTGCTCTTAGTTAACAGGCTGCACTGTTGTGCAGCTCATTGGAGCCCAGTCATTGCTCAGAGAGCAACTTGCCGATCTCCACATTGTTTTGCACATCCCACTTCACTCTTCGATGCCCGTGTTGCTTGTGTACACAGACAGAACAGGAAAATTACATGATAACCTGAGCAAATATCTGTCTCTGAATAGATGGGTTATTGGTTCTTGGGGTTTTTTGCTATGATGTATTCCCAGACATGGCACATTTTCCACAAGACAATGTTGCAGGATTCCATGGAGATTCTCCTTGGAATAGAGTATGCTTGACTCTTTCAGTGCGGGAGTTCACATACAAATAGGCAATGCCATTATATCTTTGTGAATATCTCATGGCTGTCTTTATTATTTACAAAAGTGATTCTTTTTATACACACCTATTATAAGCACCCACTTATCATTGGTTAACTACTATTACTAGCCCACCTTACACACAATATAATTGGTTTTTAACATATCAATCATGGAATGTTTAACCATTATTTTCCACCCCTAACTATCTTCAACTTCTGCATCCCCAGGAGCTGAGCTGCTTATCTTGCTACCTTCTTCCTCACATTCCAGCCACAGCAGCGTCCTTGAACAGCTTGGCTTGCAGCTTGCTCAGGCCTTGCTAGCAAGGCTGGATTGCTCACATGTCTGTTAGCAATCAGAAATTCTCCCACATTTCAGGATAAGTATTTTGTTTTGCTTAGTATTTTGTAAGCATTTTGTTGATGCCCGGTGTCCTATTACTTGTGGTCAGCTTATACAGACATGCACAACTGAAGTGTAGATTTGAATAAATGTGATGAAAAGGGCTGAGGTAAAGGCATTTGTTGAAAGCTCCTGTGCTGTAGCATGGTGAGAAACACGAATTTGCCTCTTCAGGACTATTAATATGGAACTTCTTCATGATAACTCTATGCATCTCCCTAGTGGATACTCTGAACTTTTGCTGCCTTAGTATGCCAGAGAGGATGCTAGGTATAGAGCCGTAATGAAGTAGTGCCCATGGAGAGGCATGTTTTGCTACTCAGCATACCTTAGGCATTAATAAACCTCATCTTCTCAGCACTCACAGCCATGAGCTCTGTGTCATCTGAGGAAGTGCACAAGGGCAAATCTTGTACAGTGCCTCAGAGCCAGGCAATGCAATACCAAGTCTTGTGTGCTGAGCCACTCTCTGGAAAAGACCTAGTATCCTGGCATGAGTAGGCCCACAGCACTAGGGTTGGTCTGTCTTTTGCATGTCAGCTCAACCTAAGAAAGTAGAAATATATCTGTGCTGGAAAGATGCACTCCTGTGGCTGGGAAGCTTTCAGTGCTAATACTAGTCTGCATTGCTATGATTTCCTGTATTACCCACAGGCTGCCATGTGTTCACCCTGGCACATGGCACGCTTGGAAGACTTCCATTTGTGGACCAAGGCATGATTTATCTATGTGGCTCATTTTGCCCTGTATCCTTCAGTGCTCCTATATGCTCTTCCCAGGTATATCCTGTATTATTCCAGCTAACTTCGCCATCCTGCAGTGGTAGGTTTGCACAGTAGCCTCCCATTCATTGCTGAGCTGGGTTGTATGTGCGTGCATGCAGTGGAGTCCCATGCATGCAACACTTCCCTCTGTGCATTGTGGAACATGAGAATCCCATTAGGCTGCGTGTAAGGTTTCCCACCATCTGCTCAGTGAACTGCACCAGGCTCAGCTGTCTTGGACATGTAAAGGTTAATGGTGGCCTTTCATTCTGCAACAGTTTCATCTGTACTCTTTGGCTTTCTAACTGAATTTTGCTGCCTATACATTTAGGTGCCTGATTATTTTTTGGGAAAGACAAAGACTATGGGAGGCATTTTTCATCTTCCAATGACTTCTTTCAGAGGATAGTTATTTCAGTGTGGTGTTTTATCTGGTGTAAAATAATGCAAGGTGGATTATTTGGTGCTATTTCTCTCACAGTCCATGGGATTGTGTGGGTTTGTCTGGCTACAGCTATAATTGCTGTTCTTATTTGGATTAGGGCACTGCATAATTGTTTAAATGGTTCTTACTTGAATTATGTTGTTGTTCCTTTGATATCACAGTTTTTGAGATGTGTTTTATGCACTGAAATCGATTAGCTTCCTTCAGTGTATGAAATTTACTTGCAGTAAACCAGGGTCGATCCTTCTTTAAATGAAGTCGTAAATATTTAATGAAAATTCCTCTGAGAATGAGTTTTAGTATAGCATTAGGTATGAAAGTAAACAAAAAACACAAAGGGAAATTGGATTTTCCAAAGAGATTTTGTAGCAGTAATGTGATGGAGCAGTTAGACCACTCTGGAATCATGATTGTCTCATCATCACTAGTTTTTTTTAATTCTAGATGAAATACATTACATGAGCAATCCTAGAAATAGAACAGCTGCTGGAGGACTTTTCTCTAAGGAACAGTATTGCCTTTGGCTTTGGCTCTTGGCATAAATTTTTGTCCAGTCTGTCAGTTCATCTAGCAGTTACTGTGACCTCTGAATGTTCCCAGTTGTATTCCAGAAAACAGCTGTCGCATTAGGTTGGATGTCCTTACTGATAGTCGAGAGCATGTCTTCTTCTCTCTCGTTCAGTTTTGAAGTTTGCTGACAGTATTAGTCTGCATTCATGTATGTTTTTATCAGATGTGATTCTGAGTTGCTTCCATCTACCATGGCCACTTTGAGCCATTTGGTTATAAATAGAAATGCACTGGGGTATGTTTTCTTCCACTCTGTTGAGGTTCACCCCCAGTTTGTATTGGCTTGGTGCAGGAATAAACACATGTAATTCCAGTCCCTTTTCTCTGCAGCATATTATTTACTCATTTTTGTATAGTTATTAGGTGTTCTGATTTATAATGCAATATGTAAACACACACACGAGTCTCGAGTTAATCCTGCATTGCTTCATGTCTGATTCTCAAACACAAACATTTCATGCTTCTCAGATTTGCAATCAAAAGGGAAGAGGTAGCTCTTGAGCATCTGGGCAGAGTGAGTCAAAGCATGTAGTTATTTTACAGTTTTGTATTTAATCTTGCTAGTGTCAGTCAAGTAAAAAAGAAAGGCATCTCTGTTCAAGTGTGTTCTTACCACATAATATTTGAAATCACATAGATGTTTTTTGTTTGCTGATCTCTCATGAGTGAATCTAAATGTCATCAAAGTCTTTAGGTTCTGTGCTTTTTTGGCTTTTTGCCTGAAAAATGAGACTCAGTAACTCAGCTTTTATTTGCACTGTTTTAGTTTTAAACAACTCCTTACCTAGCACAGTAATATAACACATCGACAAGCTGAAGGAAAGGTATTGGAATACCATTCTCCCTTTTAAATGTCTGCTTTGGTGTTTAATTAGACAGATAAAGAAGGCAAAAGAAGAAGGTGGTCTCTATTTCATTTATACAGAAAGTTTGCATGATTGTAGTAGATGATCTTTTACATTCCATGCAGTGCATTTCCTATCTTCTTTTTAGCTGTAGAGAACAACTCTCATAGACAATAATAAAACCATGTTTCTGTAAGATCTGCTAAACCCACTGCTAACAGAACTGTATTGCCTAGGGCTTATCTACTTTATCATTAAGTAAATCCATTTGACAGGTTCTGTGCCATGATGCTGTTTCACCACTGCCACTCAGCTTTGCATTACCAGCATTTCATTGTGTTACCACATTCACAAATGACAGGGAGCCTTCTTCAGTGGCTCAGGACAAGTGGGCCTGTGTTGTATTGCCTCAGGAGTAGCAGCAGTAACAGTTATTAGTAGCGGATTATTTTCCTTATGGTGTTTTTTTTAAGATCAATTTATATGTACAAAATGGCTTTTAAATGGCTGTTTTAGTGGCATACATATTTCATAAATGGGCTGAGCCAAAGGGAAGCACAAACAATGTAAAAACTCTGAGAGAGCTATAGGAGAGAATGAGGGAAAATAGCTACTTTATGGGAGAACTTCGCTTGAACAGTGTTTTATTCAGAAAAAGAAAGATTGTAACCCTAGGGACTGTTGTGTTGTCTTTCACAGTGAAGAGTCAAGAGAAAAGTCTGCTTGGTGGCTAGAGACAAATGGGATAACCCATGGGATGCTGGCATTGCCACCCTGTTTTGGTGGCTTTGGGCTTGTCATGGAATGTTTACCATTACATTGTAAGACAGAAATGAATACCACCCAGCTGTTACGTTTTTTCCAATTTAATTTACCTTGACACCATCATCAGGATCTCTTGGCACACATTTCATCCTACAGTTTCTTATATCTTACAGTCTTAGAGGTCAAATTGTGCCTTAAGCCTTCTTGACCTGAATGGTGATGGCATATGTGAAGGAGTGACATTGTCCCTTGCCGGAGGGAACCCTGGCTGCCTCTGCTGCCTTTGCCCTAGGAACTATGCTGCTTTTTAAAGGGATGCTGCAAATCTCTCAAGCTTCTGAACATCAGCCCATCTACAGGATAGTAACAGGGGTGGCACGTCCTCCTTACATGGGTGTGGGCTGCACAGTACGGGTGGAAGTGTCGAGCTGCTTGCACACATCATGGCTTACCCAGCATAGGTTAGTATACAACAGTGGACAGTGGCAGATTTCTTGCATTGTTTTCCCTCCTTTTGTCCCTGTGCAGGAGGAATCACAATCCTTCTCTTTATATTCAATATATATTTAGCCCTAGATAGCTGAAGCCTCTCCCTGCCAATTTATTTTTTTTTTTTAGCCTATAAACAGAAGCAGACACCTTAGGGACTGATATTTGGCAGTTGCTTTCAAGTGTCTGTCTATCTGACCTAGAAAGTAGGGAGTGTTTTTCAGTGCGTGCCAGTTACAGAGTCAGAATGGTCCATATTAATTAGAATCATCTGCAATCCTTTTAGCGTGTGAGCCTGTGGCATCATTAAGGATTTTCATGCTTTCATTCCTAAAGGATGGATAGCATTCAGTCCTCCAGATCTTTGATTATTTTTCTCATTAGCAAGCATCTCCATGCTATAAATTAAAGGAGAAGGAAAGATTGCCATTCCCAGGGTGCTTTGTAAAATGCCTTGGAAACCTGAGCCCCAGCTGCATACAGAAGAAAATAATACTAATGTATAAAGCCCCACTTAACCATTTAGGTTATCAGCCCAGCTGTAGTTACTTCCCTTCAGTTATTTCCATGGATATCATCATATATTTAGTCAGACGATCAGATGATTTTGGGGACTAAAACACTAATCCTCTTAAAACAAAAAAAACTTACTTGCTAAGGCCAGCTCAGCTTAAACAGTTCTCTTGCACAGAATTTCATCTTGATTTAATTAAATTGTGTGAGATCACCTCCTATTTTAAACTGTTTAACGTAGCTAAACTGGTACAGTTTGTGCACGTTGGTATTTTCTCCATCCTTAGACCATTAATAAGACCCTTAGAAAATCCCCATTCACAATTTTGTTTCATCTGGAAAAATAAAAAGAGGCTATGAGTAGCTATTTCAGTAACTCATTTTTTAGGAATTTTCTTCAAATCTGTAAAATGGGAATTCCTGCCACTGGAAAGATATTGATAAATATAATATTTTTCTTTTTTCATGGTGTTTTGAAACAGTTTATGCATTTCATATTGAATTTTTCTAAAGCAGAATCTATGAAAATGGGTGGTTTTCCATTTAAAACTGATTTGATTCAGAACTTTTAGTTGCACTAATTTACTTTAATAATTCAAACTCAGAATACAATTTCTGAGATGGCGTGTTAAAAATCAGTTTATTGGGTCATGAGAGCTTTTGACATTTTGACTATTAATGTGAAAAAATTTTGATAGCTCCTACAACCCTTGTTGTAGCAAAAATCTCATCCCCTTCTGGAATGATTTTGCTGTTTCTGGTGCAAAATAAATTGTATAAAGGAAGAGAAACATCAGCTCTTTTTTCAGCTAGTGGTTACTGAAGCAAAATTGAAAATTTCCTGAAATCTTTCACCTTCTTCTTCAGCTGAATAATACCAGACCTAAAAATTGTAGGTTCCAGCCTTTGTGTTTACCTCTTTGACTCCTCCAAAGAGTTACCGACTGCCTTTCCTAGATTTGAACGTTAAGTGTCATTTTGTCTTTTATGCAATTGTACCCAAAGCCCCTTGAAGTTTATGAGAAAATTTTCCTTATATGCATCTCTATGGAGTCTGGATCAAAGTGTCCTCATGTGAGTACTGCTGTTCCTTTCAAGCATCTGCAGGAGCTGATAGCATATAAAACTTCTCCTGCCAAGTTCTTTCTTTGCATTTGTGATCATTTGAGTTCTGCTCTGTTTCATAGACTTACTCTTGGTATAAAAACCAAATTGAAAATAGTGTTTAAAAAAGACAAATTTCAGGGTTTGC
>NW_008656087.1:1772-9317 GCF_000695815.1 Acanthisitta chloris | reverse complement strand
CCAATGTGTCATTTGTTACTGCACTTTCACAGCGACCATTCATGGTATCTGGCACTTAGAGTAAATCTATGTCAGTTCTATTTGACCTTCTGTCCTCATAGATCCATCCTGCTGCTCACAGTGACCCTCCTGGTAAACCAGCATAAATTTGCAGACTAAGATTCCTGTAGCTATGGCATATAAATTGTGGTAAGGACAAGGTTCATTACATTGCCAAGAGACTATATTCTGTAATGTAGAACTGAATCAAAGGACAGACTTGCAATATAGAAGATTAGTTCAGCAGATTGAATGAATGTAACTGCTGATTTAATTAATGGAATTCTGTGAAATGGGAATCAACAAGGTGTTGGTCCTGTGGTATGTCCTTAGAATTACAGGCGTGCCAGAATTGTTCATTCTGCTTTAAAAGTCAAGTGAGTTTTGAAAATTATTAAATCCATTCAGTGGCATAGCCTTGATTTTAAAAGAATTTTGAAATATATATGTGTTCTAAATATTATTTTTCCATGATTTTTCAGAAGTATACCTAAAAAACCCCCTCGAAAGAGTATTTTAAACTCATGCCTTTCAGAGAAGGGCTGTTATGGTTGCCAGGCAGCTGAAAGATAGTGCTATGCCCTCAGGGAGGTCAGAGTTGCTCTTTTTATTGGTGAAGACTGAAAGTCAGAGGTGTCAGCCTGCTTGGAAGTGTAAATGCAAACCCAAGCCTCTGGCTGTGCTCCAAGAGTGGTTCCAAACTCCTTGTTCTCTGAATGTGTTATGGCATTTTATTTTATGATTAGCAGCCCAGCTCTGAACACAAGAATGCACAGTGAAGTCGGAGCACAAGCGCAAGTGAGCGTCTTGTTGAGAGGGACAAATCCTTCCTAACTGCTGATAGCCATCTTGCTTATAATGTGCTTCAGAAAACAAGTAGCACAAGGAAGGTATTTTCTTTTTGCCAGTCCTTTTAAAGTGGAACAGATCTGCAAAACAGCACAGATGGCAGCAGAATAGTAGCTTAAATGCAAAGCATCCATTGAGGCAAGTGGTACTTTTCCATCTTTGAGTAGTACCTTTGAATCTTCTTTTTTTGGTGTAGTTTGTTTTGGAGACACACTTTATAAGCACTACAAATATCAGAAAGTGAAAATTATAGTGGTGAAACTTAAAAGTATGAAAAACTAGAGTGAAAGGAAAAAACCCTAACAGCTGATCTATACACATATTTTTAAACATCTGCAGTAATTTCTCACCACCAGTTTCTTAGTGAAGATTTTCTATTTAATCAGCAGCAAATTAGGAACTTGGGAGAAACTGACACAACAAAATAGGTAGAACTCTTCAATTTGTAGTTAAATAATTATGCAGCCTTAAATTAATTCTGGCAATATTCAGACATTAGAAAAAAGAAGTCTAGATACATGATGAATTACATATTGAAATTACAGATAATACTGACTGTAATTTGGTGACAATATTTGGTATTTGCATTCAAATACTTCTTAGCATTTTATTCTGTTGGTGATTTTAAAATAGGTCTCATATCTCACAATGGTTGCATCCAGTATTTATAAGATTATATGAGTTGGTGGAACCTGTTTTTCAGTATGTCATTTCTGTGCAGGTGCACAGTTCTTAATGTAAGCAGTTCTGAATCTTTTGCAAATTGTAATCCAAAATTAAAACTGGAATTTTAAACATGGGGCTCCCCATTACATCAAAGTCGAAAGCAAGAATGGTGTTATTCTTTGCAGTCTTGGGCTCTTTGGTTAGCTCTTTTTTCCGAATTGACTTCTTTCGCTAGCTGCATTTGAAGTTAGAAGAAAAGAAAGCAAGAAGCAGAGTGAAACCTGCAGGCTCTTAGCTAGCTCTCCTGTCCGTGCAGTAACCCCTTGGCTCTTCATTGGATGCTAGCAGGGACATGGAAGGGAAAGCAGAGAGCACACTACCAGGAGTGGCTGAGGTGAGAGGGCACTTCTGAAGATTGTCCAGTTGATGCCCCCTGCTCTGAGCAGGGTCACCTAGAGCAGGTTGCTCACCCTGTGTACAGTTGGACTTTGAAAGAATGAAGGCTCCCTCAACTCCCTGGTCAACCTGTTCCAGTGTTTGACTACCCTCACAGTAAGGAAGTTTATGCTTAAGTGGAATTTCCTTTTCTCAGTTTTTGTCCATTGACTCTTGTCCTGTCACTGGGCACCGCCAAGAACCATCTGGCTCCATCTTCTTTACTCACCCTCCCAAGTCACCCACCAAAGCAGAATGAAGTCACCCACCCAAGCAAGTTAGGTGGGTTTACCCCCAAATTCTTTGTGGACAACCCCCTCTAATACCTCCTCACAATTGGAGTCTAAGTTGGGTGCTTGGAACTGCTGCATGGACCAATCTCCAGGTTTCCTGTTTGTTTGCAGAGAGACCCCAGTGACATGTTTCACTGGTGGAGCACTTCATTTAGATGCCTGAAGATAGTATAAACACTACTGCAACATCAAGATCCCCTACAGCCACTGCTGGGTAGAATAAGACTAGTCACGTTCTCATCATTTTAGAAGCATTACTCTGGTAAGCAAAGGTGCCTTGAGACTCCATATGCCGTGGGTGCCTCCATATGCTGTGGATGAGTCCCACCTTCAGTTCTGGTCTCTTTGCTTCAGTTTAGTAACAGTTTACGCTCTGCTTAATGGGATTGGCCTTTGATCTCTGAAAACCCTACCACAGTTTAATCTGTGGAGTCATGGCACAGTCTGTCACTGTATTTTAGGGTTAGGAGGGCACTGCTGTTTCCCACACAAAGGTCATTTTAGAACACTGTTATTGCTGGAAGGAGAGGTGTTTGGTTTGAGACCTGTCTGGTCTAATGGTGTTTCATTAGGGACACATGGATATCTCAGTTCAGCAGATACTTCAGGACTCAGTATGCTGTCAGTGCAGTTTTCTCCTGGTCAGGAGAGCACAACAGCTCTTGGTGACTGGAGACGCCAGAATATAGTGTTTGCTTTCCTCCAGTTCTGCTTGAAGGTGTGATTTGCAATGCTGCAAAGAGATTTCTGCCCTGCGAGAGGCCCCCTGGGAGCGCAGAGTTTGGTGCTATTCCTATGAGTAGCCTTTTTTCAAAAGCATGGATTTTCAGGCCTGGTTGCTCTTGACCTGGGAAGGGAGAGTGGGAGGAGAAAAGAAGTCATGCAGAACACATGTTCTGCAGCATCAGCAACAGATGAGGGAGGATTTGATTTTGGCTGCAGGGGAGCAGAGTCAGAACTGAGCTGCCAGTATGCTGCACACTATTTTATTAAAAAGTGTTGGGTTGGGGCACTTACCAGAGCCAAGTTCTATTGCGATATCATCATGATTCCAGATATTAAATATCATTTTATTATGGTGATTTAATAAGTATATGTACTGGCACTGATGCCTTGCGTGTTTCATATAGTACTGCTGAGGCTGGACCCAAAGTTGCTTAAATCAGCTGAGAAGTTCTCATGGATTCCAGACAGTTTTAGATGTCAGACTCTATGCTGCATTAATGCATTCTGAGGTTGAGAACTTTCCAAAACGTTTCAAATATTTTGTTTTATTTTTAGTTTATTTATTTTAGTCTTTTCCATATTTTTAATCTACATAATTGACATTATGCAATCAGAATAAAATCTTCTGGAAGTAAGGTTCCACAGAGCATTATAACAGATGGCAAAGTGCCTGGTTTTCCATGGCAATAATAATACAGAAAAAGGAATCCTTCTGTTTAAATTCCTTTCACCTCCCACCTTTAATTTTGCAATGGTTTCTGTCCTCTTAGAACTGTGCTCTGATTATCTTCCTAATTCTTTGGACCCGAATTCAGAACAGATAAATGTGACAAGTTTCTTTACCGTCCAAAAGTTATGACATCTGGGGCTCTTCCTCTTACTAGTTTCTTTCTGCATGTTAGTCCCCCACTGACTGGAGAAAAAGATGTATCAAAATTATCTGGTACTTTTTCAGTACTAAGAGCTGAAACAGCATCAGCATTAATACTGTCCTAAATATGAGGGGAAAAAATAGGTTATTGAGATAATAACACAGAGAAAATAGAGAATACTAGAATGCACATATCTAAAGGAAGGGAGTGAAAGCAGATCAGTTTAAAGAGAGGTTATAAAACTTGTACCTTGTTGACTTAGTGCCACATCTAAAAGTTCTAATTCCCTTTGTGTTGCTTTAGAACAATCTGTTATTTGGTAATACTTCCAACTTTTCATTCTACAGTCAGCCAAGGGCAGCTGTTGTGCACTGAACATGTAAAAAGGAAAATTGATAGCAGGGCTATTGTTTGCCACTATGTGGGAGACTGATACAGGAACCAGCTCTGAAACAATGTCGGGTAGTTCTGATTAAATAGTGTCTGTGCTCTCTGGATTGTGGAAACAGGCTGATCTGGCTAAGTCCTGACTGTGCTGCTACGTGAGTTTCCAGGGTCCCTTCCCATGTTGGGAGCACTCAATTCACCCAGGGGAGGAGTCTGCAGATTTGTGGAAGGACTGGAAAGTGCAAGGGAGCACTACTTTTACCTGCTTGGTCTAATGCTCCTCTCTTTTCCTCATAAAAATGTTCAGGTAAAATGTTTTGCATCTCTTCTACATAGATTTGTTACAATATCCATTGAATCCATTTAGGGGAACTTAGTGCAACTTATGGTCTCTGAGAGGGTCCAGAGTGGGAGCACCTCTGCCTGACTACTGACTGCTGACTCCTAGGCCATGCACTTGTCTTCAGGGTCTGTGATGTTACTCTCTTTGCCTATGTCTTTGAGTGACTTGAAGTCCCAAAGCTATTTCACTTTTCTTTTATGAAGAAGGAAGAAAGAAGAGGAACAGCACCTAATCCTTTTCCACATGAAAAAGTCTCTGGAGGATTAACTCATGCACTAGATTTGAAAAAGATTGGCACTGCATTTTCACTGCTGTTTCACAATCCACACTGAGAACTGTCCACAGGAGAACAAGCATAATTGTGATGCTCATCCATATGATCAAGGAATGTCATACGCTATGCCTGCTCATCACAAACAGATTAGCGTTAATTCTCTAGCCTGAATGACAGAATAGACTATTCAACATCATCTTTGGGCTGCTAATCCTCGAAGAATCTATTTATTTCTGTTTCAATGTTATTGCCATGGAAACTGGTTAAGTTGCAGGTTCAGATTAGATCTTACTGTTCACTAACTTTCATTTTGATCTGCATATATTCTTCAGGTGACAGGAAGAGGCAAAGGACATATCAATATTGTTCCTTGAAACATGGTCACTTCCCGCGCTCTCCAGCCTCCACTATGTGAGTGTAGCCACTTACGTTCTGTCTCCTAGGGCAAGAGACTTAAAACCTAAAGATCTGCTACCTGCAGCCACATTTTCTGCAATAAAATTGCTCAGCTGAGGACAATTTTGGACAACTTTGGACAACTCAGCAGATTGCTTCCTTATCTGTTTCTCAAGCCTTTGCAATGATGCAGAGAGAACAATTACCATTTGAAGCAGAAATCTAGGAAATGTTTTACAGCTTCACTAAAACTGTTGAAAACAGGTATAATCAGGAGTCAAGGAGAATTTCTATTAAAAGTATTTATCAGTGTCAAGAGTGGTGAAGTCTCTATGACAGAATCCAGATAGTAAATTACTTCAGGGAAGAACATGTCTCTACTACATGTCTGCATCTAATAAAGGATGGCCCCACCACAGATGTTGCCTTTCTTGTATTTTTTGGAATTCAAGTGCTGTTTTGAATGTGGGAGATCTCTAAATTTATTTTGTTTAGGCATTCATCTGGGTACCAGGTAAAGGTGTCCTCTTTTGTGGCCTGGTCTGGATTCTTAGAGGTGAAGCAGTACAGTAGAGGCTGTACATCTTTTGAGACTGTTGCAAGCTCTTGTTTTAATCAAATGATAATGGCATTCTTTCTGATGAAATAGTCCTTATCTTTTTTAAGTTTGAAAGTGCATGTTAGGGGGAAGAAATGGAAATGAGTTATGCATATTTTCTTTTAAGACTTTGGAAAACCTGAATACGCATGTCTAAGTAGCCCCTAGTCAGATAAAAGATTAGAAACTGGTATTTGCATAGCAAGTCCTAATACATGCTGCTGACCTTGGTGACATTACAGGAGTAATCTTCACACAGTTAGCAATTTTAATAGAGTATCTATAATGCATTAGTCACTAATGCCTTTGCCTTGCATCAGGCATTCAGATCTTATGTCCATTTTGCACTGTACTTGCTCTGCAGTCAAGCTACAACAAAAAAAAGATGTTCTTTATTGCTGTATTGTTTTGTCCCTGAACCTTTTGTAATACAGTTTGGTTCTGGAGAAATCTTTTCTCTATCATTGTAAGGTCTTTTATACTAGTGCCCAACAATCACTATGGATCATAAGTAGTTGAGGGAAGTAAGTGCCCTTATGTTGCATGAGAAAGCAGCTCCGCATTACAATTCTTCATTCTTTTTGTATGCACAGGCTGTTGAGATTGATTCTATTTCACTCTGACACAACAGAGTGCAGCACATGCCCTTGTCTGTCTCTCCAGAGAATGAGTTAACATTGGTAATGGAATGAGTGAGTTTACTAAATACAGGAGGTAGAATAATTATTTTTTTTAAGAGATCTATTTCTAACCTAATTCAATAACTTGTTAGTTTATATATGAGTGATTCATAGGCAGAGGTTGCTACTGTTGCAGAAAGGCTTGTGTAAATTGAGCATGGCTGGTTTTATGTCTGGTTTTGACTGAACCTAGCAATATTATGTTCTCTGTATTATCAAAATTGGTATTCAGAAGAAATGAGGGGAGTTTTTAATTTTGACTACTATCATTATCCAGCGTGCCTGCATGACTTGCTTGCTTTAGTGAAGGAGCACTTTGCTCTAGCCTCTTCTAGTGAAAGCAATGCATAATCTAGTCTTCATAATACAGGAAAAGGTGCTTGGGAGCCAAATGTGTTCCTGATTCTGTCACGTATTCTGGCAGTTTTCTTGCATATAAGATGTGGCTTCCTGAGAGTGGAAAAATAGAGTAAAATTAAGATCCAGGGAATGAGTAGGCACTTTTCAAAATGTTGGCCTCAATATGTCACTTTTTGCATTTCTAAATTGAGGTATTGTAAGTATTTCACAGGACTCCTGAGTGTTTCAAAGTGTTTCAGGGATGGTAGCATGGCAAATTGCACTGCAATGCAAGGAGCAATGTCTTCATTTCAGACACACTTCTGGAGCTTTCATATGTTTGGTGACAGCCCTATATGACAGGAGTCCATTAAGAGACTGTCATAGATCTGATTTCCCCAGATGTATCATTCCCCTCTTCCCCAGGAATTTTATCTGGGGGGAAAGCAAAAGAATTTGTTTGTTTGTCCTAGATGCCCCCAGAGTATGTCAGAGCTGGTATCAGTGTGCCGTTTTGTTGGGGTGTAGGCTGCGTGGGGAAGCAAGCAGCCGACTCAGTGTGAGTGATAAAGCAAGCTTCCACTTTATTATTTACAAAAGTGATTCTTTTATACACACCTATTATAAGCGCCCACTTATCATTGGTTA
>NW_008656087.1:585-973 GCF_000695815.1 Acanthisitta chloris | reverse complement strand
TGACCCTCCCCGCGAGCAGAGCTGGAGATCCACTGAGGTTCAAGGGGTTGGTGCTGTAGGCTGAGTTGTTCCCGGATCCTTTCTATTAGATTCAGTGACCTCTGCTCCTGTATTTTCCAATTACTATATACTCAACACAATCACCACTAGTAACCAGGAGATCCCTCCTCGCAACTAAGTGATGCGATCTGACACTAACACACTAAGCACTAAAGCACTAAAATTAATCACAAAGAAACATTCAAATTGTCGACTAGAAAATTTATGATTACAACAACACACTTTATTATTACAACAATCTCTGAACCAGTTTTTTTTTGTTCCACCTTGCCATCTCCCCCAGCCCCCCTAGTCTCGGGGGAGCCCCGACTGCTGCCACCTTTTACTT
>NW_008656087.1:0-242 GCF_000695815.1 Acanthisitta chloris | reverse complement strand
TCCCTTCGTCGCTCCGAAGGCGATAAGCCCTGGAACCTGTTTGATACAAGTTACTCCTCGCTTTTCTAAAAAGCATGTTGATAAGATGAGGGCTACCTCTTTCTCCATTGCTTGCAACGTTGCTATCCTCGTCAATCCTCCCACGTCGATCCTCTCCGCATCGATCTGCCCGCTTTCCCTGCTGTAAGCGTTGCTCCCGAATCCAGTCGCACCGCGTCCCACCACGATTGTGCAGCGCCGTG
>NW_008656086.1:926-1479 GCF_000695815.1 Acanthisitta chloris | reverse complement strand
ACATTCTCTTCTTATCGACATCTTCTTTATTCCTCTCAGGATGTTTGCCCCGTTATTCTCATGGATACAGACTAATCATCCTCTTCTTACAGTCTTTTCTCAAAACATGTTTTCAACCTCGTTAGTCTCACAGGTGCAGACTTATCTCATCAAGGTCAATGTTGTTCTCATTTGTGAGGCCTTCAGTCCAGCTGTATGCCTTCACAATTCCCCCTTTTTGTTTTTCCACTTTAAAGGCAATGCCCATCATCCTCTGCAGGACCCTTCACAGACAATTTAATAAACATGGCACAATAAGTAGAATAATTATAATTATGCTACCTGTGAGAAGTCCTGCTCTAACCAAACTCTTTACCCAGCATCCAATCTGTGTAGCAAGGTATCTAACGAGTCACTGTTGTCATCCAACTGGAAATAAATTCTTACAACACATACCCTCAAAATCTTCACAACCATGCCCTTGTGCTAACAGCAAAAAATATATAGCAGCAATTGCACCACAAACTACCATTTCTATACCAAACTATCATTGCATTTACAATTTGATTAACCG
>NW_008656086.1:0-703 GCF_000695815.1 Acanthisitta chloris | reverse complement strand
AGTCGCCGGGCATAATGTGTCTTGTCCTGTCACGTTGTCTAAGGTTACCCAGATGTTAGTCTTTGGCAATGAAGGAAGCCAGTCAGCACATCCTGTTGACAGCATTAGGATGAGGATGATCACAGCGAGGGTCGAACACATCGCGCGGGAGCCTATTTCAGCCTGGACTACATTGGTGTCCCACGCTCCTCTTCAGAGGGGCCCGATCCATGTGGCGATGGTGACAGGTGTAACGTATGGCCGCACGCAGCTCACCAGGACCCATTATGGACTGTGACCTGTGGACATGCAAGCTTATCCTCGACCCCAGGATAATAGTGGAAATTGGCCTTCCCATTTACGTGATTCTAAATTTTTGACCAAAATGGTGGCTTTGCCAAACGCATCAATCTTGTGATCTGCCATGGAAGCAACATGTCTTAAGATTGGGACACCATCATCAGACCAGCGATTAAAAAAATTCAAAACATGTAGCTTTGGCAAGTTGTTTCTGAGGGGTCAAAGCCCCTACTCCCCCATTTTGTTTTAACAACATTGACTTCAAAGAATCGTGCGCTAGCCCTCATGGGTTGAGATAAAGACAGCTGAATAGAGAAAGCAGAAGGCACACATACAAGCAAAGCAAAACAAGGAATTAATTCACTGCTTCCCATGGGCAGGCCAGTGTTCAACCATTTCCAGGAGAGCAGGAACCATCATGCGT
>NW_008656085.1:299-599 GCF_000695815.1 Acanthisitta chloris | reverse complement strand
GGCTGGGGGTGTCCCCAAGGGGGTTCTGAGTGTCCCCAAGGGGCTGGAGATGTCCCCAGTGATGTCTCAAGCTCCTTGTTGGTTGGTCTCATCCTCTTCCCGACGCTTCCAGATCTGTGGGAGAAGGTTTGGAAGATGTCAAGGGGTGTCAAGGCCAATCTTGGGGTGTCCCTTACCTCCAACCCTCTCTCCTCACCTGGATATAAGCCTCAGACAAGGTGATCATCTGGGGCAGGATATCAGTCACCTGCAGGTCCTGCAGCTCATACCACTTCCCTGTGCCCTGCCAGGAGGACAACC
>NW_008656085.1:0-227 GCF_000695815.1 Acanthisitta chloris | reverse complement strand
GATGCGATAGGAGCCCTCGGAGGGTTTCCCATCGTGGACGATGTTGGCGATCAGGTCGTAGGTGGTGTGGGAATGAGCTGCCTGCACCTCCTCAGAGAGGTATTCCCGGAGGTCCACGTTCCTGAGGAACCCCCAAAACCCTCAGGAGGGGGGTACCAGCACCCACAGAGCTCATAGAACCTCCTGAGATGTTTCCAAACCCCTCCAAGATACCTCTACCCCCTAGA
>NW_008656084.1:0-1641 GCF_000695815.1 Acanthisitta chloris | reverse complement strand
CACCATGGTTGGCAGGGGGTGCCAGCTGTGCTCTGGGTGGCAGTGGGTGCCAGCAGTGCCGTGGGTGGCAGTGGGTGCCAGCAGTGCTCTGGGTGGCAGTGGGTGCCAGCAGTGCCGTGGGTGGCAGTGGGTGCCAGCAGTGCTCTGGGTGGCAGTGGGTGCCAGCCGTGCTGGTGGTGCCAGCCCCACGCTGCCATGCCTGACGCGCTGTGCCCCCGCAGAGTTCTGCCGCATCGACCAGCTGCTGTGCCACGATGAGGAGGAGCAGCTCAGCTTCGAGGCCGTGCGCAACATCCACAAGCAGATGGACGACGACGCCAACGGCAACGTGGACGTGGAGGAGAGCGACGAGGTCAGTCTGGGGAGTGTCCCTGTGCCCAGGTGGTGCCAGGGGGACACGGCTCTGGGCCAGGTGTGGTGCTGTTGGCATCTGCCTTCTCCAGCCAAGCTCCTGGTCCAAAGAGTGTGTCAGTGCTGTCATCTGGAGTATCTGTGGTTTTTCCTCACTCCTGGGGGTTTTTAGCCACTTTTGTGTTGCCCAGAGCAGCTGTGGCTGCTCCATCCCTGGGAGTGTTCCAGGACAGGCTGTATGGGTCTTGGAGCAGCCTGGGCTGGTGGGAGGTGCCCCTGCCCAGGGCAGGAGCTTGGAACAAGATGAGCGTGGGAGGTGCCCCTGCCCGGGGCAGGAGCTTGGAACAAGATGAGGTTTAAGCTCCCTCCCAGCCTGAACTCTGATTCTGTGTGAACTCCGTTCTCCCACCACTGAGCTGGAGCAGTCACAGTCCCTCTGTGCTCACTGCTGAAAAGGAGCAGCTTTTTGTTGTCTTGGCCTTGGAGGTTTGAGCTGATAATTTATTGCGGAGAAATGCAGTTGTTCTTTGTTTCCATGAGCACCAGTGGAAAGAAGTGCCTGTTGGAGAAGGGAAAGCTGTTGGTTCCTAGTGCTGCTTCAGTTGCAGAGGGTGCTCTCCACAGGGCTCTCTGCTCAACGGGAGGAATTCTGTCTTCAAAGGAGAATGGGAATCTAAACAGCAAAGTCCCCAAGTGTTGGAAGCTGAAAGAAAGCACATGGATGAAGGGATCTGCTGCCACTCACAGGCAGTTCTGCAGTCCCAGGGCATAGAAACACAGTGGTTTGGGCTGGAAGAGACCTCAAAGCTCATCCCATCCCACCCCTGCCCTGGGCAGGGGCACCTCCCACCACCCCAGGGAGCTCCTGGTCCCATTCAGCCTGGCCTGGGACACTCCAGGATGAGCTTTTCCCTCCCTGGCTGAGACCTTCGTGTTTTCCTTGTCCGTGGGCTGAGGTTTAGGAGTGTTTTGGTGGAGGGAAGGCTCTGGTGGGCAGAGGGGACCCGCGGGCGCTCGCGGTGTGTCAGCGCAGTGTCAGTGTCAGGGCAGGCTGGTGTTTATATAGATATTCTGTCCTGTGTTTTAAACTGTGTATGGGAAAATACTCAAGGTGGAAAAGAAAAATCTAACATTTTTAATAGAGATAATGTATAAAATATAGAATATATTTACAGGTGATTTAAATTAGATATTTTAAAACATTTAAAGCATAATATATATTATGCTTTGTGTCAAATGTGTTTATACACTGGTAAGATATAAATAGATATTTATGTAGTTTTTATTATA
>NW_008656083.1:1462-5238 GCF_000695815.1 Acanthisitta chloris | reverse complement strand
ACCAGCACTTGGCCTTGTTAAATCTCAGATGATTCAGGAGACTTTTAAAAGTAGTATATATTTCAAGGAAATGTTCCAAGTTTAGATTCTTGCATTATTAAATAGGATGGTGTAATACTTTCATTGCTTTTGAAATTAAATTTCCCCGTGTAAGTAACATCTAGTAGATCTATATATGCTGTTCCATTAAATAGGGGGCACAGAGCCCCTTGAAGGCATAGATTTATACATTTCTTCTGAACAGATGAGATATTGATCCAAACACTTTGTTATTAGTATTTCTTCTAGTGAGTGGCAAAGATGCTCCATTTCTCCAGACAAACATATAGCTGCAGATGCACAGCAACAGAGAAAAGATGGGGTTTTTGATTTATGAAAGCAAAAGAGTACAACAGACAAACAAAATGAAGTAGAGGATTACAAAAGGGAAGAAATAAAAGCTTAATAGTGAGCAGGTGGAGTGGACCACAGAACATCAGCTGAAAATAACCCTTGTTTGTCATACTGGAAGGTAGAGAAGCAGCCTCAGCCAACTCAACTGCCTCTCTTACTACACAGTACTGGACACATAGCCTTAAAATTAAATGCCATGGAAAAATGTCCAAGGAACACTGCAAAAACCCATCCCAAATCTACAGGGTTTTCTTGTTTTCTTTAGCTTAATGGCACTAAAAGTACCTATCAAAGCAGAGTTAAAAAACAGAAAGACAACTGGATCCTTAGAAAAGCATGTCAAGGAAGAACATTGACCAGCTAGGGACTATGGATCTTATTGCTTTTCTGGCTCAACTAATTCGTTCTTTCTTTCTTCCTTCCTTTCTTCCTTCCTTTCTTTCTTCCTTCCTTTCCTTCTCTCTTTCTCTCTCTCCCTCCCTCCCTCCCTCCCTCCCTTCCTTCCTTCCTTCCTCCTCAGCATGGTTAATTTTTCAATTTGAAGAGCTATTGGTATAAAACATGCCTCATTAGCTTGTGGAAGGTAGTAGTCGTCATTAATTCAGTTCTCACTTCATTTGCTTTGCATGCAGTTATAATTAGCTTCAGACCAACTTTGGTAACTTCAGCAGATTTATACCTTCAGTTTTATTCTGTAAGTGGGTTTTCCTTTTTGTTTCAATGTGTCGTATGAGTTTTGAAAAATTAAGAAGAGCAATGATTGCTTTAGGGAATAATTTCATGTTACAGTTTTAGAGTGACAGTCTGTTTACATGCCTCTGTCTGTTCAGATACAAAACCAGCTAAAACACTAAGCTTTACATAATCTCAGATTACATTTTCCTACAAACAGGCAGAAATTCACACTTTATCTGACATGCATTCTCTGGAGAAACAATCCTTTCCCATGTATGCCAATCCCTCATCATGGTGTATATGGCAGCAGAGTAACCCCTAGAACTGCTCTGAGCTGAAATCATGTCATTCTTTTACTGTTGTCCTGTAGCCAAAAGAGGATTTGGATTATTAATTGGGCTACAGCATCTCCTGACACCTCTGTAAGGCTGACATGAACTATGTCAGTGTATCTATTACATCAGCCAACCCCTGGCTGAGCTGATAGTTTTTTCTTCTTTAGACAAAAGCACAGTGTTTTATTCCACTATATTAGGCCATACTGAGTAAGAGGAGGGAAAATAAACCCTTCAGAAAAGTTGCAGAACTTTACATAAGTTATCATTTTCTTGGCACATGTGTGAAGGCACCACCACCAGTAAAGATGGAAACACTTCCAGGAAGAATCACAGAATCATAGAATCAACCAGGTTGGAAGAGACCTCAAAGATCATTGAGTCCAACCCCACAGAAGGAGCCACAGCCACTGTTGGAGATATTCCTTAGGAATATCTGATACTGCAAAGGAGTTTAAATGAAAAATATATGTGGTAAAAATAACATGTCCAGTCCCTCCACAGATACCATTTGAGAACTGAGTTGGTCAGAGCACAGGACAAGAGAGAGAGTTCCATGTGAAATGTTAAGAGCAATGCTGCAAAGACTTCTGCTTTCCTGGCTTAAATACAAGCCACTCACAAAGCTCTGGAGTCCTTGTGCATTCACTGTGTGCTTAGCCTCAGCTGTCTGCAAAGCCCATGAAAACTCCTCACTCCAGTACTTCACACAGAAAACCAGAAACCTATGAGCTCATGCTCTGCAGCTATTATACTTTCACCCAACTTCAAAGTCAGCCAGTTGATACAGTCTGAAACAAAACCAGGTTGTTCTACCAGGAAGTTGCCAATGATCCAGGTTATGGCAAGACAGAAATAAAGTGGTATTGTAAATGTTAGTAAAGCCCTATTAACTGCTCTGCATGGATGTGGCTTCCTGTAGCAGCCCATATGCTGACTTGGTGATATGTGATCTTGGAGAACAACTCTCTCCCATGGTTAGACAGCATGTGATCAGGCCACTGAGCCAGGATGGAGGTGTTCCTGGCACACTCCACGTGTCTTTGAGATAAATGATTTGTTTCCTCCTCGGTACCATCTCCATTACAGCTCAAGAATCAGACTCTCAGGGATGTGAACAGTCCATACCACTGGCATCAGATGAGCAGTTGGCAAGCCCAAGCTCAATGCTAAAGTAATATCCTTATATCTGCCATAAACCCCATAGGTAATTTCACCCTGCATGCTCACAGGAATGATTAAATGATGTCCCTTCAACAGCAGACCACCTTGCAGAGCAAATTGTTGACTGAGATCCAAACATGCAGAAAATTGAGCTGACTTAGTACGTGGAAGACTCCTGCCAGAGCCTCATGAGTAGCAAGTATGTTTGAGCAGCTTGCTGTGCTGGTCAGATTCCAGACAGATCCTGGCACCTGGAGGGATACAAGGGCAGTCTGTTTTCAATAAACTCCAGGTCACCTGTCCCGGATGGTTGACTTTGTGATATCATCCCTTCCATACAAGGGTCTGCCCTTGGAACAGTTGAACAATTTTGTTACATATTGGACCTGCAACATTGCAAGTACCAAAGAGGGTTGAGATATATCATTGAGGAGATGGTCACAAATTCATTTGTGATCAGTTTTTGACGTAGAAATCTCAGAAGTTGCTCATATGCCTGGACAAATGCAAGAGATTTTGATTCTATCAGCTCTTGACCAGCTCTCCCCACACAGCCCCTTCCACCCACCATGCAGGACACACACCTAGACAACAGTTCCTACATAACAGATGTGATGCTTTAAAGTTGTGCCCCCTCTTAACGATTTTCCTATACAGCAAGACCATTCTTACTGATCTGCTCAGCACACAGTGAGAGGCTGATGTTTGCAGGGGAGCAGAATTGCCTGAAACCTATTTGAGAAACTTTAATTCCTGTGCCTGCAGAATCTGGAGCAGCTTTTTGTCAATTTTCAGGGTGGTGATCTTGCTTTTATCATCCCAATTATCCATCACATAAATGGAGAGGTCTTAGATGCAGTATCTAAGGTTGCCCATGCTTCAGTCTGGTGCAGAACCTTTCTTCTATAAACACTAAAATAGATCATGACAGACCTGGCAGGATATGGGGACTAATTGCTGAAAGAATCCATGGTTTAAGCCAGGAAAAGTTTTGTAAAGTTTTTATTAATATTTGAAAAATGCTATTTCTTCCTGCCTAATGCATCAATACTGTCTGTGCCTCACACACTTTCTAGTTAGAGCAAAGCAGTGAGCTGCACAAAGCCATCAGCAAATGTTTTTTAGCTGAATTCTCTCCTCCTCTCCTTTCCTAATTATTTGCCATTTAAGAATTCAGTCAAGACTTTGAAAGTTGGCTATAATAAGGTG
>NW_008656083.1:785-1439 GCF_000695815.1 Acanthisitta chloris | reverse complement strand
GCAGTAATAGGCCATCTCTGAGTTTTTGAGAGATGATACAAATTGCTTTAAAAAAAAAATTACAAGCAATGCTGTGAAAGTTCCAACATCTGGAAAAGGATTTGTGTTGCTAGCTGCCATGAATAGTCTCTAATTAGACTGAAAATCTTTACCCCAAGAAACAAGGTTTACCAGCACTGGACGGTGGGCTGCAATCAAATGTGCACAGTGAATTCCAGCTCCAAGAAGTTAAAGGTGCATTGAAAAGTTGTAATGAAGTGTGCAATTGGAAACATTTAGCAGTGATTCTGTCCCAGTATGAGCCTAGCAATTGTCTGAAATCACTGGAAGCTGGTCTGCTGGCTATTCAAAGTCTAGATTGAAGAGCTGATTAAGCTTGCATATAATTTCTTTAACAGCTTAAGCTTTCTGACTTCAAACCAATGGGGATGCATGCTGCATGATTGAGAGGAATTTTGACGAAGTGCATTCAAATTCTGCAGTTATAGCCTCACATAGTCCAGGTTTTGAACACTTCAGGCTTAATTTCCCATGCTAAGCAGAAGACAGCAACACAACTGGAGGGCCTGAGGCCATTTCCCCTGTTCTTTTTTCAACATGAAGCAGAAAAATTTCCACAAGAATTTAGACCCTGATCCCCATGGCCTACTGAAG
>NW_008656083.1:0-765 GCF_000695815.1 Acanthisitta chloris | reverse complement strand
CAGGAAGACTCCAACCACATCTTCACATGTGTTTCTCAAAAGTATCATCAACAGCCTAAAATAAATACATTGCCTTTTGCCACTTCAATATACAATTCCCTTATGGTCTTATCCACTTCACGTGTTCTTTTTTTTGTTGTTATACAGATCTGTTACATGATGAATAAGTGCAATACTATTGCAATTCATCTGTCAATTGAAATTGTCAATCTAAACACAGTTCCTTCATAACAAATCACCTTTTAACATTTAGAAGTGGTCTCTTGTTATTAATAAAGAAGTTCTCATGTAAGAGACAGATGGAGATAATATTTGGAATACCATCAGTTGAGTACATAACTATCTCTTAACTGGGAAAAATCCAGCAAGCTAATTTTGCTGGAATACCAAAAAACCAATGGATATGTGAGTATGGAGGTTACCCAATACTGTTCATTGTTTAATGAAAAACGGGGTGGACTGATCATCAAGTATTATTATCAAAGAGATGATTCATTTCTGCATTTTTAAAACATGAAAGAAGGAGGGTTACCTGTGCTGTCAGAAAAATTTCATTCCTGCCTAGCCAGCTGATGGAGAGCCCTCCTACCATGCTGCTTTCCAGCTGTGATGAGTTGTTTGAGCTAAGTGAATTCAAACTGAGAATAGTCTACAGACATCCCAAAAAAGGCTCTCAGGGGAACATTCAATGGCCAGAAATTCTTTCCTTCCCCGTGACCCTGTCTGGATATAGGACTTGGGAGGTGATTCTGCCCCTGCACTCGG
>NW_008656082.1:0-1813 GCF_000695815.1 Acanthisitta chloris | reverse complement strand
TCTGCACCCCCTTCTAGGCAGCCTCGTTCTCTGCCCTGGGCGGTGTGAACCCCTTGGGGGGGGTCTCTGCACCCCCCTCGAATCATAGCCTCATACTCTGCCCTGGGCAGTGTGAACCCCTTGGGGGGGTCTCTGCACCCCCTTCTAGGCAGCCTCGTCCTCTTCCCTGGGCAGTGTGAACCCCTTTCTCTGCACCCCCTCGAGTCATAACCTCATCCTCTGCCTTGGCCTGTGTGAGCCCCTTGGGGGTCCCTGCACTCCCTTCAAGTCAGCCTCATCCTCTGCCTTGGGCTGTGTGAGCCCCTTGGGGGTCCCTGCACCCCCTTCTAGGCGACCTCGTGCTCTGCCCTGGGCAGTGTGAGACCCTTCGGGGGTCTGCACCCCCCTCAAATCATAGCTTCATACTTTGCCCTGGGCAGTGTGAACCCCTTGGGGATCTCTGCACCCCCTTCTAGGCAGCCTCGTCCTCTGCCCTGGGCAGTGTGAGCCCCTTGGGGGTCTCTGCACCCCCTTCTGGAGAGCCTCATGCTCTGCCCTGGGCGGTGTGAGCCCCTTGGGGAGTCACTGCACTCCCCTCAAGTCATAGCCTCATCTTCTGCCATTGTCTCCCTGTGCCTTGGGCAGTGTGAGCCCCTTGGGGGTCTGTGCACCCCCCTCGGTTCATAGACAGCCTCGTCCTCTGTCCCCACCAGGGCAGTGTGAGCCTGTGGGGGCTCCTTGAGCCCCCCCCAACCAGCCTCATCCTCCACCATCGCCTGCTCCAGCTCCAGGTGTGGCTGTGGGAGCCCTTGGACACCCCCATAACCCACCCCCAGTCAGCCCAGGTGGGGGTGACCCTTCCTGCTGCTCCGTGACCCAGTGTCCCTGTGCTGTCCTGACGTGGCTTCGCCTCCCTGGACACACTGTGAACCCCTGGGGGGCTCCACAGCTCCTCCTCAGGGACCCCCAGCATGGGGTGACAACCTCCTGGTCCTGGTGTCACCCCTGTGTCACACACAGTGTGACAGTGTCACCCACAACCTCCTGGTCCTGGTGTCACCCCTGTGTCACACACAGTGTGACAGTGTCACCCACAACCTCCTGGTCCTGGTGTCACCCCTGTGTCACACACAGTGTGACAGTGTCACCCACAACCTCCTGGTCCTGGTGTCACCCCTGTGTCACACACAGTGTGACAGTGTCACCCACAACCTCCTGGTCCTGGTGTCACCCCTGTGTCACACACAGTGTGACAGTGTCACCCACAACCTCCTGGTCCTGGTGTCACCCCTGTGTCACACACAGTGACAGTGTCACCCACAACCTCCTGGTCCTGGTCTCACTTCACCTCCCTCCCCTCTGACATTGGTGTCAGCCTTGTGTCACACACAGTGTGACAGTGTCACCCACAACCTCCTGGTCCTGGTGTCACCTGTGTCACACACAGTGGGACAGTGTCATATTTTTTTTTCCCCCCCTGACATTGGTGTCAGCCTTGTGTCACACACAGTGTGACAGTGTCACCCACAACCTCCTGGTCCTGGTGTCACCTGTGTCACACACAGTGGGACAGTGTCACCCACAACCTCCTAGTCCTGGTGTCACCTGTGTCACACACAGTGTGACAGTGTCACCCTACATCTTCCTGCCCTGGTGCAAACAGGTGTGAGCCCTGTGTCACACGGCTGGGCTGACAGTGTCACCTCATCTCTCTTCCTCTGACCTTCCTGTCACCCGTGTCAAATACCTGCCCCCTGCAGTGCCCATCATCCTCCCACCCCAGTGACCACCCTGCTGTGTCCTCCAGCCCCGGTGGCATCCCTGCCGTGTCCCC
>NW_008656081.1:36477-40453 GCF_000695815.1 Acanthisitta chloris | reverse complement strand
CTTTTCTTTCCTTTTCTTTCCTTTTCCAGAAATTTATTAATTTCTTGAGTTTGTTTATTGTATCTTAGTGCATGCTGAATAGAAACGTGTGTAAAATGCTGCACCTGACTACCACTGACAATTAGTCAGCGCTATGAACTCTAATACACCTTTCTTCTCTATCTCACTACTACATTCAGGCAGCTGCTCTGTTAGTCCAGCAGGATGAAAAAACAGCAGCAGGTGCTGGAAAAAATCACTAAGAATTTGTCTAATGCTTCTGTGCTACAATCACTCATCGGTCTTCTCAGCAGCCAGAAGTTAATGTGACATCTGTTCTACCTAATTCCAATCCCTACCCCGAATCTCTCTGCACACAAACAATACATCCTGCTTACAGTGTAAATTTCATAGAGAATGTGTCATTTCTGTAAACTTAATGGTGTTATTTATTAGAAGGAAGAACTTTAAAGGGTTAAAGATAACACCCTTACAGGCTTCCAGACAGCATTTCAAACATCTGAGGCCATTTTCATTTCTACCTAATTCCAATCCCTACCCCGAATCTCTCTGCACACAAACAATACATCCTGCTTACAGTGTAAATTTCATAGAGAATGTGTCATTTCTGTAAACTTAATGGTGTTATTTATTAGAAGGAAGAACTTTAAAGGGTTAAAGATAACACCCTTACAGGCTTCCAGACAGCATTTCAAACATCTGAGGCCATTTTCATAGAATGATAGAATCACAGAATGGTTTGAAGGGAAGGGACCTTAAAGATCATCCAGTTCCAACCACCCTGCCATGGGAAGGGGCACCTTCCACCAGACCAGGTTGCTCAGAGCCCCATCCAGCCTGGTCTAGAGCACTTCAAAGGATGGGGTAACCACCACTTTTCTCTGGGCAATGTGTTCATCTAAGTGTGTTTTTCCAAAAATGTTTATAGTTTTTCAAATATGTCCAAAAATTCCCACAAATGTTGAATGAGATTCCTGGCTGCAGCTCTAATAATGATCTTTGTAGAGTTTCTCAGCATCAAACAAATGGCATTGAAGTTATGTCTTACTAACATTAGATTGCAATCTTTTATTATAGCGAAAAAATTGCCACGGTCACTTGGAGACCAGCCATTCCTCTTTGGCTGATTTTCTTCATTACATATTCTAACTAATACGATAGGTGCTGGCATAATAATTCATCACCCGCCTTTCCAGATGAGGTTCTGTCTAAACTGAAATAGTGTCACATGCATTCATGCACCATCTTATTTGCATAAATATGCAAAGACTCTTGGTCCATGCCAAAGTCGGTGGTGTCTGTAAGCACACTTACACTTGTTTTTCTCTATGCCTAGAGCAAAAAAGAGAGATAGTTTTCCAAACTTTGTATTTTATCTTCCTATTTTGCTGCTTCCTTGTCTTACTGAGCAGGAGTGATGAGAGAGCATCAAATATGTTTTCTGATAAAGCATGTTGTTATTTTCCATAAATGTTTTTTGACTCAGTTTCCACACACTGAAAGCCTTCCACACAGAATCCAGCATAGGATGAGCCTTTCACCACTGTTTGTGTGGTTTTCCCCATGAGTCCATGAAAACTTCCCGTCTGGTAAAGATCCAGATTTCATGGTCTGTGCAGAACATGAGCTGAGAGACAGAAACATGCTGAGTTTGTGATACCCCAGCTGCTGTGCAGACTGGTGGAAATAAACAGTAAGCGGGTATTTTTATGTGAGGGCAGAGTAAGAGTCAGTGTCTGTCAGTTAGAGGAAATAAGTTCAGGAAAAATATTCAATGGCAGCATCTTCAAAGCCAGGAGCAAGTCTAAGTAGCATGTTGGGATAATTTGAGACATGGAAGATTAGCATACCCAAGGCAGAAAATCTGTTTTTGAACACACAAACTACTTCCTTCACCTCCAACCTTCTGCCTCTCATTATCATCACATCTCTGCCATGCTCAGGCTAAGAGCAAATGTTGGTAACAACTGAAACTTCAGAAATCATCCTTCTCTGTTGGTCACTTGCATGGTATTGGTGAAATATACTCAATAAATTTTCTTGCAGTATTGTTTATCATTGAGCTGCCTGGACCTGTCAATATCAAAACTCAAACAAATTTTAAAGTGAAAGCATTGTAAGCTTTTATTATTTTTTTATAAGTTTGCATGGTATATATAAAATGTTCTTACAATATGCTAAATATATACATGTATTGTTTCAGCCTAACACCAGAAGACTCTTATGCAATAATTCAAAACTATTGAAGTTGTGATTTCCCCCCCCATTTTAATACTGTCTTTCCAGGTGACATGTTTCTGCAGAGTAGGTTGTTTAGTTTCTACTCACCTATATTTATAATAAAAAACTGCTCCACAGAACTGAATTGCAGAGCGTAATAAATATCTGCCCCTTCAGAAAAGTGCACTGAAAAATTGGTAAACTATTTGGTTGCTTCCTTATTTACAAATCTTGCAGTGTTTTTTTGCAGGCAAATCAAAGATAATAAGCAATTTGTCACTTAACACGTGAAATTTTGTTCACTAATAATACAGTGTGTGGAAAGTGGTTGTGTCTTTAATGCCACAAGTATGTAATCATAGAATCATAGAATCAGCTGGGTTGGAAGAGACCTCAGAGATCATTGAGTCCAACCCTACTGTTGTTACTAGACTGTGGCACTAAGTGCCACATCCAGTTTCATCTTGAAAACCTCTTCTCACTTATTTGTGGTGCTCCAAGGCCGTCTTAGCTGTAGAGACCATGAGATGGTGGAGTTTGAGATCCTCAGGGCAGTGAGGAAGGCACGCAGCAAACTCACTGCCCTGGACTTCAGGACAGCAGACTTCGGCCTCTTCAAGGACCTTCTTGGCAGAGTCCCTTGGGATGAAGTCCTGGTAGGCAGAGGGGCCCAAGGCTGCTGGCTGATATTGAAGGATCTACTACTCCAAGCTCAGGACTGATGCATCCAGACACAGAGGAAATCAGACAAAAATGCCAGAAGGCCTCTGTGGATGAATAATGAAGTGCTGAGGAAACTCAGGGGAAAAAAAGACACCTTTAGGAGGTGGAAGGGAGGACAAATAGACTGGAAAAAAATACAGAGAAGCTGTAAGAGAAGCTAGAGACACAGTCAGGGTAGCTAAGGCACAGCTGGAATTGAGGCTAGCCAGGGACATTAAGGATAACAAGAAAAGTTTCTACAGGTATGCTATGTGTAAAAGGAAGGCTAGAGATAATGTGGGCCCTCTCTGGATGGAAACAAGAGAATTGGCTACACTGGATACAGAATAGGCTGAGGTTCTTAATGACTTCTTTTTCTCAGGATTACAGCGTTCCAGTCACCTTGAACCGACAGCAAAGGGCAAAGGTGGAGACTGGGAGGATGAAACTCCTAAAGCCATTGTAGAAGAGGATCAGGTTTGAGACCGTCTAAGGAACCTGAATGTGCACAGGTCTATGGATCCTGACAAGATTCGTTCTCTGGCCCTGAGGGAACTGGCTGAGGAAGCTGCTAAGCCATTATATATAATTTTCCAGAAATCCTGGGAGTCAGGTGAAGTCTCCAACAACTGGAAAAAGGGGAACATAACCCCCATTTTTTGAATGGGGAAACCTGAAGAACCAGGGAACTATAGATCAGTCAGTCTTACCTCTGTGCCTGGCAAGATCATGGAGCAGATTCTCCTGGAAGCTATGCTTAGGCACATGAAAAGCAAAGAGGTGACTGGTAATAACCAGCATGGGTTTACCAGGGATAAGTCATGCCTGATGAATTTGGTGTCCTTCTATGATGGAGCCACAGAATTTGTAGATGGGGCAGAGCAACTGATATCACCTATCTGGACTTATACAAGGCGTTTGACACGGTCCCACACGACATCCTTGTCTCTAAATTGGAGAGACATGGATTTTGATGGGTGGACCACTCGGTGGATAAAGAACTGGCTGGATGGTCCACGCATAGAGTGTGGTCAGTGGCTCATTGTCCACGTGG
>NW_008656081.1:22393-36077 GCF_000695815.1 Acanthisitta chloris | reverse complement strand
TATGGGAACACATCAGCTCCATTTGTGTATAAGCAGGAGGAATTTGTGTATATTCTGGTATACACAGTCTTGACCTGCTGCTTGCCATTTGCTGTTGTCTGGGAGTCAGTGTGAAGTGTAATATTGCAAGGAAGGCAACGAAGTTGGGAAGAAGTCTGGAGCATCTCCCTTATGAAGACAGGCTGAGGAATTTGGGGCTGTTCAGCCTGGAGAAGAGAGGACTGTATGAAGACCTCATAGCAACTTTTCAATATCTGAAGGGGCCTACAGGGGAGCTGGAGAGGCACTCTTTATTAGGAACTGCAATGATAAGACAAGGGGTAATGGATTGAAACTGAAGGAGGGGAAGTTTAGGTTAGATATTAGGAAAAGTTCTTTACTATAAGGGTGGTGAGACACTGGAACAGGTTACCCAAGGACGTGGTGGCTGCCACCACACTGGATGAGGTCCTGAGCAACCTAATCTAGTGAGGAGGTGTCTCTGTCCATGGCAGAGAGGGCTGGGACTAGATGATCTGTAAGGTCCATTCCAACCCTTAAATTCTATGATTCGTTGATTCGTTGATTTCAGTGAGACAAAGAGTTCCATATGGTTATTTATTTTTTTGTATCACTTTTTCTTCAGACAATAAGCAGTAGTCAGAAGTTCATTAGAGGTTGTTTGCTGGCCATTTAAGGACAAGTAAGAAGCTTCATTCATCTATTATGGTTTAATTAGTGAGTAATGGAGTGGTTTATTAAATCATCCTTGAGGTTAACCAGCCAACAGATCTCCAAGTAGTAACCTCTCATTTCTATTTCTACCTTTAGTTTCAGCCTATATCTTGTAGTTACAACAACCTTAAGTTAAGTATGGGCTGGCCCAAAGACTCTATAAACAGCTAGAAAGGCTCCTAGAACAGCTCTGGGGACTGGAGACTTTTCTGCACTCCAGTACTAGAGCCATGTTCACAAGCGCTTCATCATGGAAAATTATTTAAGGTGACTCTGGTTGTGTGTATTTTAATGGATGTAGCAAATGGCTTATAGAATGGTGTTTGTATCATTCATTAAATGGCAAAGAGCTGCACACCTGACACAGTTCCCCTTGGTCTGGGGAGAAGTAATGGGAAAAAATGAATGATGGAGCAGCAGGAGCTGAGGTCCACGACTCTGCAAATCCTGTAAGATAGGAAGTTCTGCAGGGTCATTTTAAAAATATGAATTAGTGTTAACAATAGTGCCCTGGATGGTTGTTAGCATTCTTCATGGTTCTTGAACTAACCTGTTTGCCCTGAGTTTATTTAGATTTTCTTTTTTTTTTAAAAAAGGGGGGGGTCTAATCCCCCATGACTAAAACTGTGTTATTGGCTTCATGAGAAAGAGTCGGGCACCCAGCCTTGGTGGCTCGTGGCCTTTCTTTGATATAGGTTGTTTCAGCTGCAAACTCTGGATTCATTCAAGGATTTGTCCTATTGGACCCACATTTAATGCTGACCCTTGTTTGAACAGTGAGAAGGTTTTCACACAGACAAACATGTGAAGAGCAGAATACAAATGCTTCCACAAATTGATTTTCTTTATTAGGCTGTTTGCTTTTCAGCACTTCAAAAACGATTGTTGGTGCAGGGGATGACAATGGAGAAAGTGGAGGAGAGGAAGGGATTTAATGACTCTTTAAGTGATTTGTAGGTAGCACCAACTTAACTAAGTGATTTAGTTAAGTCCTCGGTCACTGATTTACAGGAAGCTGGAAGTTTCTAAGGGAATTGTGTCTTCTTGGATTTTAAATGCTGGTGATGTCTCCTAGTTCACTCTTGTTATGTGAAACAGAGCAGGAGCACACTTGGGTTTTCTTCCTAAACCTTAAACTCTCTTTATCTTGTGGAAGCTTAAGAGCAACTATAATTTCAACTTCGATGATGACTAGCCAGAGATTCATTAAGAAAGTGCATCATTTAAATGGAAAGAAAGAGGAACTTACAGCTGACAGTGAACTTGGCTGCTGAGTCAGCAGCATCACCCCAGCACTTTGGAATGGGAAGGACAAAACCCGTTTGTCTGGAGGCCTCAGCTGACCAAGCAGGACCCTTAGAGGCAAGGAATTTAAAGGAAGATGTGGAACAACTTCACAGAGGCTGTGACTGTGCTTGGAGGGAAGACGCAAAGGGTCAGAATTGTTTAATTGAAAAAGCAACAGCCTGGGGCAGACAAGAAAGCATTAAATATTTAGAAGCCTGCTAAAAAGAGGAATGATAGAAGTTGTCCTTGGTGCCCCACAGGTACATTTGGAAGCAGTCAGTTTTGTACAGCAAGGGAGGTTTCAGGTGGTGAGACTGGAACGGGGGCAAGTTAAACATGTGGACGTAGTGGGATCTGTGAATCCTGAAGGTTCACAAAGAAAGATCAGGCAAACACCATTGCTTTTTCCTTCCCTATAGCATTGAGCAGCCTCTCAGTGCTGTGTTTTCTGCTCACACAGAGCATATGCTAATATAGTGTGAGATGCAAAGTATAGTTAAATAGCTGAATCTGCTGATGCTTTTGTGTGCCTTTGTGTCCTGCCCTTATTTCGTTCCTGTGATGACTCTGCACCAGAGACAGCCTGAGGAAAGACATGACCCCAGGCTCAGACCTGCTAGCTGCCAGCTCCATTCCACATCCCCACACCTGCTTGAAGGGGTCTGTGAGTGCTGGGGGAAGAGTAGGAAGGGAGAAGAACTGCACCATAATTCCATGGGGAGGGAGACAAGTGAATACAGCCATTGGAGGGCTCTACTGGCCAAGCCCAACTGAGCATTGGGAAAGGCAAATGTTGCTGCTCTGCTACCCGGGGAACAGGCAATTGGAAAGGATGGTGTTTCAAGGGTCAAGTACAGAGTAGGGTGGTAACTTACAGTTTGCATTTTGTTCCAAAGCTCTCATTTCTCATTCAGATCAGCTCTGTGGTAATGAGAATAAGAGGAGTTAGAATACAATTGGTGCTATGAAATGGCATAACTTTATGAATCAGGATGGATGGCAGAATTTTTATGTCTGCACTTCAGTTTTATTGCTGAAACATTGCTGTCCTTGGAAGACACAGCAGTTTGTCATCCTGTTGTCTAGAACAGACTTCACTGCAGTATTTCCCTCTTCCCATACAGTTAATAAGAACCACACTTGAGGAAGGAGAAGGTCACAGTGCAAATATTCCTTAATGTTCACAGGTTTTGGAATGGAATAGAAGATTAACAAGTATCTACTATTGGTTTTTTTTGTCTCTTCCCCCCACGTTGTTGCTGCAAGTAACCTCTTGTAGCTGAAAGTGTAATCTCAAATCCTTCAAAAAACAGGGAAACCAAATACTTTTATTTGCAAGAGTCACATGAAGGCACCACTTTGATAAGGTACTGGCTGTGTCAATGTGTGGAGCAGGACTGCTTTAGTTGGGACATAGCAGTTCTGTTTTTTCTTGAACAACCTTCCAGGTAGTGCACTGTGCTAGTTCATATTTTCCATGAAAGGTGGTGGGAGATGCTGTTTGGGAAAGGACAGAAGGACTGGGCCCAAATTTCAGTATGTACATCTCTGAGACAGGGGTATTTCTCTTAAACAGTACCAAGAAGAAAGTTCTCTTGTATGGAGTCACAGGATTTGACCTGCCATGGGAATGAACATGTGGTTGAGAGGATTTTTAAGGTAATTTTATAGTGAATACCTGTTCAGGAAGGGAAACAAAGCTGAATTTGTCATAAATGTCCCTATGAGTTTATATGCAGGGAAATCCAAACTCTGACTGCTCTTTGGACAGCAGAGGGAGGTAAGGTGTGGAAGCCCCAAACAGGAGAAGTAAGTTCTGGGAAAGCTACTGGAAGCCATGCTTGGAGGGAAAGAACTATATTTCTGAGTCGGTAGGAGCTGAGCAGGAACTAGTGAGTGAAGACACTACTCAGGGATTTGAAGTGGAAATTTTGCATTTGGTAGAGGAAATTGATGAGAGCTTTTCAGCCTAAGCAGCTTTAGCAGTTGGAATGCCACAGATGGCTGGTGGGACAAGAGAGCCTGTGGCACTGCAGAGACAGTCTGCTGCATTCAGCATGTACCACCTCACTCTGGGCATACCTTATAGGGCAGGGCTGGTGGCATTTGGACTGGTTGTTGATATTTTCATGAGTGCTTGTCCATACACACATTTGTCCGTACAATGTTTGTCCATTCTGTAAGTCTTTCCTTGGTATTTTTTTACAAATAATTTGCAGACAAGGGATGTTTAACATCAAATGTAGGTATGTACAGGTCTCTTGGTCCTGATGTTGTGAAGCTTCATTGTATTTTATCAACTGCTTGTGTGAGATTAATGTTGCAGTTCATGGCAAAAGGTGAGCTCCCAGGTCTCAGGAAAACAACACGCCAATGCAGTCTTCAGATTTTTCAGGTTTCTGCCAATCTCCTTCCCAAAAGTAGGTCACACAGTTTTAAGGGGCAATTAATCTTTCATCTGACAAACTGCTGGTTTAGGACAGTTGTTATGAGGTGATCTGTCCCAAGAGATCATTCAGGAGCATTCATCCTGCATGTCTCTGAGTGATGGTTGATGGAAACCAAAGCTGATAGAAAACCGCTAAAACACACTGCACTTGAGCAGTCAATGAATTGACTCTGCCACCTACAACTTGGTAGGTAGTGATGGTAGAAGGAGAACAGCTCACACACATAGGAAGCACAGTATTTCTTGGTGCTGTCCCCTCCAAGAAGCAAAGTGCGTATCCCAGCTGATCCTGGAGAAAGCTTCCGCTTATTGAGAACAGTCCAGAAGGGACACAGCCATTAGGCTTCTTATCAGACAAAACTGATTTGCATTATGAGGTAAATATTTTTCATTCTTGATAGGTCTTGCATGAACTGCTCTGACTTGGGCATCAGAATGGGGAAGTTGTTTTCTCCTCCTAGAACCTGATTTTTCACTCAGAAATCCCTTAGGAGCCTTGCTTCAGTGGGTAACTGAACTCTGTCATAAGCCATCACTGATATGACCATGTCGGAATGCCCCAACGTCACCTCCTGAGGGTCTTGTTCCCTTGAGTGCCACTGCACTGAAGCAGTCTAGAAGCAGTAGCATGTGAGGCAAGGTGAGCTTGTTCAAGAACCACGCCTTGAAATTGGGCTGGATTTGCTATCTGGAGGAACAGGCAGGTCTAGCTATTGTAGAGGACTTTTCTTCCTCCATTTCACCTGAAGAGCTGACTAGTAAACTGTATTCTCCATACTTGTTAATTAATTTACCTATTTGATGTGTTCAAAGGAGTTGATAAGCAGAGACTCTCTACTTTTACCAATGGGAAAAGATTTAATATTCAGTAATCATCACATGCCTGAAAGCTTAATTTATGGTCTGGCAGCCTTCCAAGAAAAATGGTTTAGCCATTTCCAGCTCAACATGTAACAACAGATGGCGAAAATAAATGCAATAAAGTGGATTTCTCTTCCATGGAGAATGTTTACATATTCAAATGCTGTTCCAAAATCCAATGTTGCAGTTGAGAGCTGAGATATTTCACAATCCATTACATCTTGATGGTTCATTGAAGATTTTGGTGGTTCATGCTCAGATTTTCTTCCAGAAGAAAGATCTCTGGTTCAGTGAAATTTTCACACGTGCCTGAAAGTCATCCTTTTGTCTTTTATGCAGGAAACTGTATCTCAGTGTTCCTGACAGTTCCATAGCTTGTTCTGTTGTTCCATAATGAGTGGGAACAATCTGACCTAGTTATTGTTTGGGAATGGCTAAGGAGTACACACTCATACTGAAAAAAATATCCTGTCGTTTTCATATTTTTTTTTTAAAAAGAGAAATCAAGCAATGAAAGCTTTACTATATGTTTCCTATTATGTTGGATGATGCTAATGAAATATTTATGTAGATGGGGATGGTTTTCTTACTTTTTTTCTGAGTGGACCCTGTGTCTTTTGTACTCCATATATTCTCCTTTGGGCAATTTTCCTTTAAGCTTACACATGACATATATAACACCTTGTTCTTATTGAGCTGAGGCAATACCTCAGTTATGTTTATGCGCAATGTACCTCAGCATCTCCTCTTTATTCTGCCGAGAAAGTCATTGCTAAATTACTATATGAAACACAGGCTATCTGTGACCAAACCAGCTCTAATGTTTACGTCACTTGGAAAGGTTGACTGTGGAGGGCTTAGCAGGGACAGAATTCAAGAGATCAATTCTTCACCTGAACTCTGTTTTATCACTGTACAAGAACTATTCCCAGCAAAGCCACACTTAGGGGGATGAAAGCGAAGAAAACTCCTCTTTGATCCGTAGATCTCAAGGTTATTCATGACAATGGTGTTGATAAGTGTATTTGGCTGAGAAGGACAGAAGAACCCTCCTCAGGTTAAACTGCCACCTCCAGTTTTCAAATGCATTCTACTCCCAATGTGAATGCAGTTCTTTCCAGAGCAATACAGCTGCCAGGGATTTGGAAGAAGGCATACTCACATAGATGGACTCCTGAAATTTTTTTTTGCTTGATCATGTCTTGAAGCTGTCTATACAGAAAATCATCCAGATAAACCTTACTTGGGTTGGTTTTCAGTGCTTACATACTGTGAGATGGAGAGGGATGATCTGTGGAGGAATGGCTATGCGAAAAGGGGCATGATTTCCTTGGACCTGACAACTCAGCTCGTAGTATGGTGTCAGGCCTACAGCAGCTGTGACCGAGCGTTGAACCTGCTGACAAGGAGCAAGCTCTGCCTGGCAGAGCTGGCTCTGACCGGCTCTGGGTCCGTTGTCAACAGGTTCCTTGGAATTTCTGGGAAAGTCCCGGAGTGTGGACAGACACCTGCTTGCACCAATCATAAGTTTGCCCTGGACACGTGGACAAGGGCAATAAACCAATCATGTATCCACTGCTTTCGTGTACACTGTGTGAATATCTATATATATCTTGTAAGCACTGAGAGTAAGGGAGAATGACCATACTCATATTGAGACTCATTGTAACTCTGGGTCCGGATCCCACTCCAACAATGACCTACAGCTGTTCCCATTGGGGAAGTGCTTCTGTTAAGCTTCACTTTCAGATCCTGGATGGTTTATGAAACCACCAAGGTATCTTTTTCTACAGATAGAGGGAAAGACAGAGGCAGACAAGCCTTCACCTCCACTACTGCTTTGGAATGAAGGAGCAATGGAAGAAAAAAAATAAAGCCTCTTCCTGTATGTAGAAAGGACTTTATTGTTTTGTTTTGTTAGAGCACCAAATAACCATTTCCACAAAGGTGGGAGCTCTTTGAGAAAGGATTAACTCTTATAAGGACAGGAATCGGTGATTTACAGCTCATCAAGGAGAAACTCATTAAAAAGAAGATAGCTTTGTGCTGGTACTTACTTTTCCAATGGCAGCACAGGCCTGTGTGTCACAAACCACCAACACAAAAACCTCACAAGCAGCTCTGACAAAGTGCATCTATGCCCTTTGGGTCAATTTCAGCCTATTTGATTTCAGGGCTGCTCCTGAGCTCTTACTAACTTAGGACTGGGAAAATATTATTAACAGGAAGGTATTTTTGAGGCCCTGGACAGGAGCAAGGGCAGTGATCTCCAGGAAATACTGAGCTGGAACTACATCTACTTGATGCTGAAGGACAATCTTCTCCTTTCCAAGTGGCTGTGGGAGAGTAGGACAGGGTGAGGAGCAGAAAGAATTCTTGATTATTATGAAGCCTGAAAGAGGACATTTGGACAAAACAGAGTTTTGTCTGCTGCAAGATGTAGAGAAACTGGAAAAACCACATCTGCAGCAAAACAGATGTGGTGCTAAATTCAGATCTTGTAGATCTTCTAGAATTAGAGTAGCCAAAGATTAAAAAAAGACTAGATCAAGAAGTGTAGCAATAATGAGAAAATACATTGATAGGAAGTTACCAAAACATGCAGAGCTCAGCAGGTTCATCTATTGTGGCTCCCTATAATGAAGTGCTGTTGAATTGTTGTGTTGAACTGCTAATGAGCCAAGTACACTAAAAGGATCTTGAGAGTCAAATTAAATGCCTTTGGGGGAAGGCAAAATTTCATAAATAAAGAAGAAAACAAAAATCATGCCAATTTTTTGGAGTAGAAGGGTTTTCTTACAGAGGGGGACACTTTGCTATTGTGATGTTAAGGCCAGCAACATTGCTATGATAGTGTTTCTGATGCCTCCACTCTCCTGTGTCTATGAGAGGAAAAGCTGAAAGCTGTACAGCCCTTGCTTTCTGACTGAGACTGCACTGACCTCTGCAGATGTTAAACCAATACTTTGATCTCTCTGCTTTTTCTCAGAAATGCAAATTTATTTATTTGCTCTGGTCCGATTACATTAAATACTATAAATCTGTTTAAAAAACAGAAAATGTGGCAAAATGAGAAAAGTGATTTAGAGAGATATTCAAGTTTGAGTGTGAAGAAAAACAAAGGCTTTGTGCAGCAAAGTCCATCAGGCATTCAATGTGTTGCAGTCCTCTTCCTGTCCATCCACATAGAGGTGGATGTGCCTATAGCAGAAGTGGGGAAAAAAAGCACCTCCTGATAGCTCATCCACCTCAGTTCACAGCCTGGTACCTTTCCTCAATCCAACCTCTGTCTGCATTTAACTCAAGCAATCCAGTGAGCTGGGTGGCATGGGCATCCATTCCTCCAGTGCTTCTGGCACAGAGGACACAAACAACATAAACTGTGGCAGAGGACATGAGGGCAGGAGCCCTTGCATTGCTGAAGGTAGGTCCACCCAACTTCATCTGCAAGCAGTCTTGAGGCCTAATAGAAGGTTAGAGTGGGGGAACCTTTCTGGTAGGCTAGCTGATAGCTGTATGTCTGTCTGCCATGACTCCTTATTTAGCAGCATGATTGCTTCTACCTTCCAAGAGAAGTGCTCATGTACTTGCTGATGGGTGAAGCAGGAACACAAATGTAACAGAGAGGAAGCCTGTTTTCTGTAAAAAAAGCATTCACAGGGAGCACCAATTGGGAAGGATGCTTTGTCAGGAAACACAACTATCTTGCCATTATCTCAGCTGAGGCAAGTGACTGTTAATACAAGGTTATTAAATTCCAGCTTCTTCATCTGCAGAAACTGTTAATCTGACTTTCCTAACTACTCTCAGTCAGGGCCAGTAGCAGCAACGCTTCCTAGTATCTGTTCTGCACCATTGCACCCTAAATACCTAATTCTGCAAGTATTTAGGAATGTGAATGTTGTTAAAAAGATGAATGGAGTAGCACACTCCCTGTGACTACTTCTCAGTTAAATGAACAATACTGTGGCTAATAAGACTGCTGAGAAACTAGGTCTAATTCTCTTATGAATGTACTGTTTTCCTGTAAATACAGAAATTCCAGAGAGGGTGATTGTCTCTCAGGGAAAAAGGGGCCTGTGAGTTAAGTGACTATTCCATTATTGCAGCACTTGGCAAAGGAGAACAGAAGATCATATGCACTGAGAAAGGGAAAGATATGTGAATGTGTCAGAAGCATGACTTAATGAACAACAGGAGCAATGGCACAGGGTTGGAGACTTTGTCATGTTGAACTACAGATCTTAGAAATAACCTGATTGAAACCAGGAGAAAGTAGAACAGAGTTTTTCTTTAATATGACTATTTGCCATGGATACTATATTTAAAACCCACTATAACCAAAAATATAAAAATTAAAGTACTCATCTGCAGTGTTCAAAATACTGCAGTGTGATTCAATTCAGAAGTTGCAGGAAGCTGTAGAGAACAATTGTTGTCAGATAGGACTGTTGGGCAGGATCATCAAGGTTCTGAAAACCAGACAAAATTATTAGATTGTGGCCAGAATTCATGCAAAACCATAATAAATGTTTGCTTTGAGTGCAAAATAGTTGTTCTGATTTTAATTTTCTTCTGACGTCAGAATCTGATTGCAGCCCACTGATGAGCTGTCAGTAGGGAAAAGGGACTTTCACTAAGTGTTTTCATTGGCATGATTCTTCAAAAGATTTGTTTTTTTTCCTGTGAACACAGTAAGGGGATACTTGAGATAGAATTGTGCTAATGACATTCCCCATGGTAGAACCAGAGCGTCACTGGTTCCTGTATGAAATTCAAATCACAAAGCAGGGCTCAAAATCATCACTCAGGTGCACGAAACCGGATTAAGCACAGGTACATCCTTGATCTCAATATGCCTGTTAGCAGGGGGCTGTGAACTGGTGGTTTATTGCCACTGGGTAGAGTTAAACTTGGTTTTGCCAGCTGTGAAAACAGGGGACATGAACAGTGAAGCATTCAGACGTACAAACACTCATCAGCAGCACTTAAATAGCCTGCAATGGTTTTGCATGCAAGATCTTTGAAATAATGAGATTTCCTTGGATGATTTCACAGGTTATTGGAAAAATATGCAACTAAAAGTTAGTTTATACATAACTGTGTACTATTAGGTGCTTCCTTGATGGTGTTGGGCTGTCAGCTTTAGTTAGCAGGAATTTGCCTCAAAGAGCTCACACAATTACTTGTGCCATCTTAGACCTCTCTGTTCTAGAAATTTGTAAAAGACAGGGAAAAATGGAGGTCTTCCTCTGGAGAGTCAATGCATGTAATGGCCAGAGGTGATTTTGCTATTCTTTATCAAAGCAATATAAGGAACCTCCATTTTATAATAAAACAATGTTAGGATTTTTGCAATAACTGAAGGTAGAGGTACCCAATTACATATGGTGGCAAGCAGTCACTGGGATGTACACATAGCAAGTATTTCTCTATCACAACATTATATTGCATTTTAAAATAACCTCAAGTAGTAACCCCCCCACACACACACACACTTCAGTCCTGGTTCACAGAAACAGCTGCAAGCAATACTTTGTGGTTTAGAAAATGCTTATTTATTGACTATACAGAAATATTACCAGGGCCAGACTCTCAGCATGTGCTCATTCCTCAGAGGAGTAAAATCCCATTTAGAACTGTTGAAATTCTTCTTAATGGAAGTCAGAAGGTCAGAAATCCCACACAGAAGGTTCTTATGTCCTTGTGTGTCCTGCAATATGTATGATCTGTGGAAAAGAGGTTGTCTCAAGTGGACAGTATCAAACCATAGAACATTCATTGGACTTGTAATGGAGAAATAATAAATAGGCAAGTACATTTCCATTTAATTTAAATAATAAGCAACTCTATTACATTATAAATAATGTTTTCAAAATAGTTCACAAAAACTTCCTATTTCTAAGCACTGTTTTCCACTGAAATGATTAAATGAAAATTATATTGTATCTATGGCAAAGTAGTGTGCTTATGTATCCATACACAGAGGAGGTAGAGTTTTAAGAACTGCTTAAGGAGTGCAGTAATTTTACATGGATTTTGAGAATTATATGCACATTAAGATAGTGAAACTCATGTCATAAAATTATTAGTTTATTACTGTAATTATGCATCATTTATAACATATAGTAATCTTACAGACAGTTATTTGTCGATAACTATAATGTAGTCCTTTTTTAATATACACACATATTTTAAGCAATACATTTTAGTGCTCTATCATTTGTAAAATTGTGAGTTCTTCCCATAAATTTTGTAGGACTATGTGTCCTCTCACAGTTCTGTGACTGCCAGGTGTCTGAGTTCTGAGTATCTCTCTCTCCTCACATCCTGCTCAGGAATCTGTTGAACTCAGGAGGCTTAAAAAAGCTTGAGGAACTTACTTTTCAGTCCCATAGGGCCTGCTGTCTTTTTGAAAACAGAATATAATTCTTTCATTTATGAATTTACATATTATAGGGTCTTGATTTGGTTGTAAGGGAAAACCTGAAACACGCTGACAAGGATTTTTTTTTTTATTTTTACTGGTCTAGCCCAAGAAGAAGGCAGCAGAACATAGGCAACACCTGTGCCGCTTTCCTAAGACATGTATGTGTGATCCAATGGCTAATGTCAACATTTTGAAATGGAGATTGCAAGCCTGAACTGGCTGTTGATAATGGTCTTAAAATTCCTAATGGATCTTCAAAATATTTTGCAGCATGTGGTGTAGGAGCAAAACCTGTCTACTAAAAGAAGGATCAACAGGTAAGCTGTGTTGCAAATATGTCTTTGATGGCAGAATTTTCAGGTCATTAATGAAGTCTGGCCTTAAAGAGAGGACCAGTAAGAACCTGTCTCTAGAAATAAAGCCAAATGCCTTCAAAGTGAAAGCAAGGATTTTCAGATGTCTAGACAAAACACTGCAAAGAAAACATACAAAGGAGCAACGGCTTTTCAGCGTCATGTTTCAAATACCTGGATGAAAGAAAATAAATACATCTGGGTGGTTCAAGTTGGAAGATTTTCCCCAACAAAGCAGACCAGGATGATTTTAACCAAAAGTCCTCTTCCTGCAGACTTTCATTCTCACATTTACCACTTTATTACAGACTCACCACAGTCATATCTGTAATCATTGTCAGAACCAGGAGGGGCTGAAGAATTTTCTAGTTTTCAATCATAGTCTGTTGGTCTTGAGGAAGCAGGAGGAATAACATATTTCTTGTGAGCCACCTAGAGATGTGAACATGATCAGAAACTGAAACTCTGGGGTTTGGTGGTCTGTTTGATAATAGAAGCAGGTAGGATACAAAAATGTACAAGATTCATTTAACAGCTGATCACTTGCCATATAGTGAGTGTAGGGAGAGTTGTATCATTAAAAGATATTGCTGTCAATAAATCAGGAAACTGTGACCCTCACAAGTTAAGGTTAAGGTGCAAATAATATTATATTATCTTGAACCAAACACAGATACACTGCAGTAGTGTAACCACAAGAACATACTAGGATTTTGTAGCCAGGCAGAGAATATAGGCACTGTAAATGAATAAGAGAAATGAGACTAACAACGGGGTAACAGTGGCATTGTAGTCGCACTTGGAAACATTCACATGGCAAAGAGTTTCCAAGAGTTTCCAAAGGACAAGATAAACTTGGGGACAGCAAATGGGCCAGGCATGCTGGTGAACACAGAGGAAAGATTACTCACAAAACCCAAAACAAGCAACACTGACAGCTGAAGCTTACCCTCTCTCTGCCAGTAAGGGGGTAAATAGCACTGAAAGACCAAATATGAGCAAGAAGGGATGGCAGAGAGAGAAGTTTCCCACTTCTCACTTCTCTCGTCAAGGGTCCCAGCCTTACCAACTTATCCCTTGCAACTATGAGCTCATCCAGATGATGGTTTCATCAAACCACCACAACTGTCAGTGCTGGCTGCCTGACATCCAGTCCAGCATTGCACATCCACAGCTAATTTAGAATAAATGTTGGGAACTTAACAGTTCAGGATATGGAGGGATAAAGAGGGAAGATAGCAAACACACGTCTTTAGCATAAATGTATTTGCAATGAATGAATTTAATAAAATTTTATTTTAAATTGAACTGACTTGCAAGTTTCCAAGAACTCATCACAGTCATCTCTAACTCTCTGTTATAGATACATACATATAAATACATATATAAGCAGTTACAGAAGCATTCCCTGTGCACACAGAGAGAGCTGCAGGAGAGCATTGTACCCACAACAAATCTGTACCCTCTTCCTGCCAGCTGCTAAACACAAGGCAATATCTCAAAAGTAAAACCTTACTCTGCATGGTGTTCGGACTCCCAGGTGGAGTCCTCTTCAGGTACCGACGTAAACATACGGACACCCTGTGCTGA
>NW_008656081.1:8131-22356 GCF_000695815.1 Acanthisitta chloris | reverse complement strand
GTAGCCAAAGCTGCTGTCTCTTTATCACTCTGTTCTGGGCTCAATATTGAACCACGCTTTTCTAATTAAATTACCTAATGTCATCTGTTTATTGTCCTCTATTAACAGATAATGATGTCGGTGACGGTTTAAGCTCTAACTCCTTCACTGGCACACAGAAGCCGCTCAGGTTCCAGAAAGGTTCGAGTGCAGTGGAGGAAGATCCTCACATCTTCCTGAGGGAATTTGTGCAGATAACTTTACATGGCATGATTAGGTCCAGAACAGCATAAAGATTTAAACAGGAAAAAGAAGTTAGTTTTAATTTTTCTCAATCAGTTTTGTGATTAAATAAACTCTAAGTAGTAGTAAACTGACAATTTCAGGAACTCATTTGTCTGTACAGGAGAGCTTAGATCATTATAATTGATTACTCTGTTCCCTAGATTTCTAAGTTCCCATACTGACAGCAGTTTACACTGAAGGACCCCGACAACACTGTTTTGTGTGGCTGAGTGGCTGTTGTTGAGGTGTTCCCATGCCTTTGTGTCTCCTGTGACCAGCACAGTTCTTACAGCCCTCAGCTGTTCCCTGAAGCTTTCTTTCATTTGGAAAAAAATCAGAATTTTTCTTGAATCAAAATGAAAAATTTTGTATAAAAAGATAACTTTGTTGCTATGACAGCTATGATTTTATTGGTACACCTAAGATCCCTCAGGGTATTCATGGTAGGGTAATGAGACCTCTTATCAACTCCCTCCTCTGAGCTGGATTGGCTTGGTGTACCCATGGTGCAGCCATGTTCAACATTCTTTGTCCTTGCTGGGCATGTGAGGGACTCTACGAAGTATGGGCAGCCCTGCATGAGGGTGGCACAGCCTGAGAGTAATTTTACTCAAATGTTGTGGTCTTCTTAGGACATGTGTTGCAGCTGCAGGGAGCAATTGGAAGACTCACAGCAGGGAGGTGAAACAAGTATTTTTTTACCTTTAAGACTTGAGTAAAAAGGAGTGGGTATTGGCACACTCTGCTGACTTCGTTCTTTTTGTCTGTTCTCCTGGACAAGGAGTCATGAGTTAAAATTATTTGCTGTAAAGTAATTCCTGTATATCACCTAATGGTTTGGAGAAGTCAGTTGTGAAATATTAAAATTTCTGGTGCCCCTAAACAGGTTTTAAAGACATGCCGTTAATATTCAGTGATTATGTCAAAATTAGCTGAAATTCTTTTCCTGAATCAGGTCCTTGTCTTCTAGCAAAGAATTTTGAGAGGTTAAAATACTGTCTCCTTAAAAAAATGGTGTCTTCTTATTTCCCTGCTGTATGCCAGTAGTGGACTCTATAATGTATCTGCAGCCTTCCTTGAAGTACAGGACCTTGTAAGTTTTTGTGCTTGTTATGGTGCTTATCAAAACCAGAGAATGACAAGAAATAAAATACAATCATTTGCTGGTTTGTGCTACCAATATAAACCACAATATCTTTCAGGAGACCACATTTTAACTCTGCAGACATTGCATTATTTCGTATCCAATGATCAATTTTATATATTCTGCTTTTTCCAAAAGGCTTTGTAACAGGGGCTTTTATCACAAATCACTTTTTATATCATTAATCAACAAATGAAAGCAGCTGTATTTAGTAAACCCAACCAACCTTGCAGGGTGGATTTAAATAAAACTTAACAACTCTTGACGTATTTACCCTCTGTCAGTCCTTTCTTACACATAATTAATGTGATTGAATCTTCAACAATGCTGAGGACAACAAATATTTAATTCCATCCTTGGCAGATTTGTCTTTTCTTCGTTCTTTTAGATCTTCCCTTGCCTGCAGGCTCTCAGTTTTCCTGGGGTCAGAGGTTAAATCCTGATCATTAGCTGTCTTTTTCTATTTACAGGCATATTTAACCTATCATTACTGCTTCCTTTTCATCAATGATTAAATGGGTAATCCTTCACAGACTCCCAGGGCTTGTGTCTCTCTTTGTGTCTCATTTTCTTTGCACCCCTTCTTCATTTTCAGGGACTAGCTGAAAATCAGAATGATCTTTCTTCCATGCTAGTGCAGGTTCAGTAATTTCTGCTCCTGTGTCTAAGCTCAGCTCTTTCTGTTGGTTTGTATTAGTTCAGCAAAATTTAAAAATGCACAGAGGTCAAATGACAGTCATCATACAGCTGAGAACTCTTGAAACATGGTCTCCAGGATCAGGAATTTCATGTCTTCATTGGCCTTGGCAGCAGGTGAAGGTTTGTCCATGAAACTCCAAAGCCTCCAAGAACTCTAGGTCCACAGACACTTCAATAGCACATTTACTCATTTAATTCCCTTTCAACACAGAGATTATCACTCACTCTGATGTTCTGTCTAGATGATTTGGTAAGACCTACTCTTTTGAACCCTTTAAAACATAACATGGTGTTGTAATTGCATTTGACCAGCTGGAAATTGTAAATAAGTGAGCTTCTTACTACCAAGTCTGTGATGTGAATGTCAATGAACCCACTCACATCCTATCCAAACTGCAGATGTGTTTCTGCTGAATGGGTAATCTGTAAATAGAGGGTGCCCCTTGCCAGTATTGCATGATTTAAAGGAAAATCCACTGACACATCACAGTTTAGTTGCATTTTGTCAGGTTGCACACAATTTTGGGGCAGAGGGCTTCCAAACATTTGGTTACATAACAGAGAAAATTTTTTTTTCCTATTTCAAATGTGTTTCTCATCTACAGCATGGATGTAAAAAGCCACAGCTAGCAATAAGAGGTTAGTGGGAATGTCATTCATTCAGCCAGAAGAAAAGGAAAACACTTCTAGTGTGTGAAAGGTGAAAGACTGACTTTTCATATGTGCCACAAAAAAAAGAAACATGAGCCTGTCCCATTTGCCCTGGTCACAGAGAGTCAGTGGATCTCTGTGGAAGGGAGTGCATGCCCATGAGCTCTTGGAAGCAGATTTCCTCTCTTGTCCTCATCTTGTGTTTCCTCCTCAGAGTTTAAGCCAGCTGCTCTTTTTCTAAGAACCAAAAGTGGTATCCGTAATGGGGATGTGTTTACACAAAATTGGTATTTAGATAGAAAGGAATGGTGGAACTGCTGCTGTTCTGTGACATGAGGTCAATACTCTGTTTGCCCCCAAAGAGAGAATAAATGTGAACATTTAGTTATGGTCTCCGTACATTGTTCTAGGAAGAATTTACAGTCCCTGAAAGAACAAGACAAACTGTAAAAGGACACATAGTTTTTGTCTGTCTTTCAAGTACGGGAAAAATGAGAACTATCACCTGCCATAAACATTAACACTTGGGGTCTGGCTGTGTTCCTGTCCAGGGCTAGATTTGGAATGGACACTAGGAGGAGGGGTAGAGAAGCATGCAGAACAACCATTAACATCAGTCTATGCCTGAAACGTTCCCCATTATCCTGCAGTGAGCAGCTACCAGTTATAGCTTCTGGGTCTGGACCTGCTTCAGGCTTGAGCATCTCCAGGCAATGAAACCACCCACTGCAGAATTACTTCATGAAAAATTGATACTGGTTGATGTTAAACAACTACTTAGTGCAAACCTTTATACTACGCACTGGGACTTCTTCCAAAATGTCTGCTGGAGAGCTATGAATATACATGTGGTTTTACCCTCTTCAGCATTTTCTTCCTCATTTCTAGACCTGCTTCCTGAAGTGTCTGAAAATCTCTTTTTCTTTATTTTATTAAACTGAAAAAGACTAATGGCATGGGAATATTAAGAAAACATGGCAAATGGAACCCTTCAGAATTCACAGTGAATTTTTGCCTGCTTTGGAGATTAATTAAAATGCAGAGAGCCAGAAGATGAGGATACCTCTTCTGCAAATCAAGTCTTAGCAATGTATAATGGAACAGCTTTATTTTTAAATGAGGGATAGTTATGATCATCTCTAGAACATTTTCAGCTACATTATTAGCCAGATTTTTCTCTTTTCTTAAAAGGAAAAATCTCCACTCATGAAATTACTTTTCATGACTTTGTGCATTCCAGGTCACTGTGCCAGAAAACTCAATGGACTGACTGCTCAGTCCACAGGGATCCTCATTCCTCACCGGGAGCCTCAGTAGCTCAGCCATCATCCCAGAGTCAAGATGTCTTTCTTCCACCTTATTCACTTAACCAGAACTTTTCCCAAAAAGTCATTCGGGAATGCATGTCCCTGAAGTGTTTAATGGAGCCATAGATCAAATAGTGATAAGCAGCAAATATCCGGTTCCACAGTTTGTTGTCTGCCGTGGAGAGGTGCAATAATGTATACTCTTCAGCTGGGAGAGACCATTCTGCTTTTCTAGCAGGCATGTTGGGTAGGTTGTCAGCCTAACCACAGCATGATGAGTCCCAGGAGATGCTTGTTCTGTGCTGCACTGTAAATAACTGCAGGGTGAGAGTTAGAAAAACCCAACAAACAATTTCTTACTAACAAGTGCCAGTGACTAAGGAGCTGCCAAACTTCTGCAACCCAGTCTCCGTGCAGATGCTTCCTCCAGAAAATCTTATAGAACATTTTTTTTCAAATGCTCTTAGACTTGTCAACATCTCATAAAGGCATAAATTGAAGGAGTCTATTTTTTACCTCAGTGACACTGTCAGGATGCCATTATATGAAATGTACATGAAAAGGGGAAAAGAACATAATATTTTTAAACAGGAACACTTGCATACTTAAGAATATTTTTAGCATTTCAAAATATTAGCGGCTGTACAGTCACTTACATAGGGCTTGTCAAAATAGGTTTGTTCCTGCAGAAAACCAGTGATAAATATATTTTAGTGGGCATTAGTCAGATTCTGTGTGCAGAGATTTCATCCCTAGTTCTTTCTGAGCAAATCAGCACAACAGTCTCATATTACTATGCAAGCTCATGAATTTTGTACTTCATTAGAATTGTTTCTTGGTTGTGTTCCATTAAAACACTCTGACTGACTTAAAAATACACTGGGAACACATTTGTTGAGTTAGACAATGTTATTTCTTTCTGTTGGATTCTTTTGGTTAATTGGTTGGGTGTAGGTATTTTGGTGGGGTCTTTTGTTGTTTGGTTGTTGTTGGGTTTTTTTCCCCGTGACTGGTGCTACACTTCTAAACCAACATATTTGTGATGGAGGAGATTAAAATATATAGAAGTCCATATATTCTGGGAGATTTAATGAGTGCTTGTGATTATTATGATTTGATGAAATGTGCTGTGCTCAGTTTAATAATATTGTGATATTGTATATTTTTTTCTAGGGTCAGTATGTTTCTCTCCATCCTCAGCTTTGTCTGAAGAGTCAGATTTTTTTTCCCTGTCAAAAATGTAAACAGTGTGTGATTTAGGCAGTAATTAAACACAACCTGCTTTAAATACACTTCTTTACCAGCCCTGAAATGGAACAGTCAAACAGGAGTTTGGTCATTGCCTTCCTCTGGAGTCCTGGTTCCTGTCCATGCAGAGTCTCCAGAGCACTGGATAGACATCAGTGCAGATCTTCGAGAGAGCAAGATGCTCACACACTGTTGAAATTGCTTTGAAACCATGAGTAATTGCTCCATGCGGTGATGCCTTAAGCAGACGTGTTTCCTACATTTTTAGGAATGTTGGAAAACTTGCTTGAATTTACTAAGTAGATGAGCTTCATGATCCACAAGCACATCACTGCGTACTGCACAAACCGCAGCCACTGTGCTGGGTGCTCTGTGCCCTTCTATCTGGGCCATGCCATCAACATTAACAGTCTTGTAACACTTTCCTAAATTGAACACTTGTCACAGTAAACCACCCTGGCCAATAAATACCCAATTTTCAATTGTTTACCATCCTCTGCCAGGCATAACCTCCTTCACTTATACTGGTGTTTTCTCTCAGTGTTCTCATCCTTCTTGTTCTTGAAGAATTGTGAGCTTTTATCTCATTTTCGCACAGAAAATGGCAATGTCCAGACTCCCTGATTTTTAGACCCTTATCTATCCAGCCAAGCTTTTCAAGGGGTTCTTGGAGCTGCTGTCCTTGTTGTCTAGTGAGTACAGAACAGGAATCTGAATGACCTGGAGACCAAGAGAGACACAGATACTGAGCTTGCCAGGCCTCACACCTGAGTGGACTCTTCCCATCTCTTGGTCAGACCATGGCATCTTATTCTTGGTGTTTCAAATTAGCGCAGGCACTGACTGTCACACACAAGTCTTTACCAAAGTTGCTGATCCCAAAGATTCTCAAGAGGTTTGGTTTGTATGTGCTTGCAGTGCAGTTTCTCCCTGCCACAGGTGCTGTGCCTGACATGTCTGCAGAACCAGGGCTACAGTGTAACCTCGGTGCTGGTGACACTCATGAGCCAGTTGCTCACCTCAGTACAGTGAGTGCAATATTCTCATTTCCTGTTAATCTTGAATTCAGGGGCTCTTAACTCTGAAATGCTTCATTGCTGCTTTATTTGCTACAGAGGATCTTGTTACATTCTCCAGTATCCAATATACTTAAAATGCAAGCTTTTCCCCAGAATGCTAATCTCTCATCCTTCTGGTATGCTGGAGCTTGCTTTACATATTTATTTAGTATTTCATCAACAAAGATTCATGTCCTGTAATCCGGCAGTACGTTTTCATCACAGTTGGCTCTCTTATTTTTTGAGACTGAAGACTGCAGCATAAGTGGGTAAACTAAAAGTTACATGTGAATCCTAAAATAAATTTTAAGTAAGAAGGCTTTTCATCTTCTCTGTTTCCATAACTGTATTTTCTGTTGTAAGTTCAAGCTCAGAGAGGTTTCTTTTGACAATAAAGATTTGCATGTGGATAGTCTTGTTTTGCAGTAAAGTGATGGCTTTTAGTTACCACAATGACACTTCTAAGATTTCTTTTTCCTTAATCAGTCTGTACTGCATGCTAGATGAGCAAGAGAACAAAAAGTTAGGATTTCTTTTGTGGTTCTCTTAGTAAATGTGCTGGTTTAAAAGCAAACCAGTGAGAGACTCCAAGTCAGAAGTACAATTTAATAGGAAAAACAAAACAAAACAACAACAAATGCAACAGTACAAAAAGAAACCACTGACAGAGTCAGAAAGTAACCTGACACCCTGTCAGTCAGGGTGTTGGTAGTAGTCCGATTTAATGGTAGCTGCAGTCCTCCTGGCGTGATGGGTCTGTTGGAGCAGTGATCCCACAGATCTGGTTCCCTCCCGAAGGTCCAGTGGCAGCTGTTGTCCTCTGGGAATGCACTAAAAAATGGCTCCCTGTGCTGGTCCAAACCCCAGCTTATATCCCTGTGGGAATGCTTGGCTTCCCAGCCCCATGTAGGAATGCTTGGCTCCCCACCCTGGGGTGAAGCATCTCACAATGGGACATGTAACTCTATGCATGCATGGGTCCCTGACAGCCCATTAAACAGAGACAGCTCCCTGAGAGAGCCATCAGGGACGAGGAGATATTGATCACTGCCCCCACCTGCTTTAACAGCTTGTAGAGATGACAATATAATACATACCGTTGGCTACCCCCACACTGCAACCCAAGACAGTAAATAATGAGTAGAAGGGACTTACATGGTCTTGCATAATGCCAGTCACAGAATATTACAAAGTTCAAAGTCAACCTCTGAGCCAAAATGCAGTATTTCTGATGATTCACAATATCTTTCCATATATAGAAAAATAAAACAAACCAAAGTTCTTCAGACGGGAGGTCATTTGGATATATTTAGCTTTCAGTGCTGTGATGTTGTAGTTTATTTTGCATGTATGTATTTTTTTTCCTCAGTAAAACTGTGATTATCAATCTAAACTGATTTCCTTGCTGTACTTATAGCAGCGTTCCAGCAATATACCTAATGCCTGCTTCCAAAAGAAGTGAAATTTGGAGTGAATAAAGGTCATGCTTCACTGTTCAATTGCAATTTTTTTTTCAAATCTAACTTGGAAATGGTTGTATTTTCCCTCTTTTAATATGCAATCAGCGAACTAATTATTATTGGCGTCTTATAAGAAATATGGTGATTCAGAGGGAGAAAGAGGACCCAGCAGAGCAGGTTCTTTTATCTGACTATCAAAGGTACAAAAGCCCAAAACAAATAAAAAAGGAGAGTATTTATGCAGTTGTCACACTTTCAGACATTCCACTTTTACTTTTCTGTGTGTTCCCAACATGAGTGTGCTGGTGAAATCATGTAAGTCACCTTTGTAGGACACGCCAGTAGAGACGAGATGCTACTAGTTGTACAAATGTCATAATGAATTATTTGTGCAGTTTCTTTTCAGTGGAAGGAACCCCATCATCTTTTCCCCTTGCTTGTATCTCTAATCCCATGTCACTGTCTTGCTCATAGACAGAAGGATCTAATTGTTAAGCAAAACTGAAGCAGTTGTGGGGTGACCACCTACAATAATTGTGCTAATTTATTGTAGATCTCCATAGGTGTCTCCATCTAACTTTCCAGTGTTGTCTTTAAACCACTCAAAATGGTCTGCTGCCAAAAGTCTGAGATTTTTGGGGTTTTTTTCAGCACTGTCTGGAGATCTCACAATGCAGTGAGCTGATATCAAGTCAAAACTGCTGTCACCTTTGTCAGTACTTAACTTCTGCTCAGGTACCATAAATTTTTCTGACTTTTGCTAAAATTTTTGGTGCAGCTAAATTACTTCCTTACAGAGATTTTTAGGGATCATTTTTCTCCAAAAAAGGTAACCTTAAGGCCATTTGCTGGCAAAAATTAGTTTCTGGTACAGTGAGATAAGTTTTTGTTAGACAAATGTTTCAAAGAAGATGTAATGTCAAATGGAGCAACAATTTTATCTTTGCTTTTGAAGCCCAAAGTGTCTTTGATGTTGTCCCTGTAATGAATTATTGTATGAAACAGGTTTGCATTACAGCCATGTTTTCTCCCCTAATAATGTATTTTCAGCTGGAATAGTACACAGGAAGGGTGCTGCTATACATGTAAGGATATGAATAAATAGATGAACCCATATTCTGTTTTTCAAATGTGATTAGGACTCTATAAGGGTGGGAAGCCTATCTTGCCAGTGAAGACACATGTGAAGAAAGGTGCTGTGATCCCAAGTCATGAAGTTTTGCAGAATCATGAGGTTTGTAACATCACCCTGATGTCATTCTCCTACATGCACATGATGTTAGTCACTCGGGAACATGGGCAAAGGGAGCTCACATCAGTCTGGCAAATTCTAGTAACTCAAGGTGTCCTCTCTGTTGTCTGACCTGAAGTGATGTGCTGCTTGCTGGAGTGCTCTGAGCAGTCAGTGGGTTTGGTCACAGGTGATTTATGTAATTTTAATAATTTCAAGCTGCAGATCATTTCAAACTGTTCAGAATCCAGCAGGTCCATAAATGAGGAAGGGGCTAGAGTGATATTTGCTGGCAGGAACTATAGCAGATGGAAGGCAGCAAGGCTGGGGAGGAGAGGAGGATGGAAGAAAGAGCACCCAGACCAGGCTTTCCCTCTCTTTGCATCAGTGAGGTGCTCGAGCCCACACTGGAGCCCAATGGAAAAGGAAATTTGGAGATTTGGGAATAGGATTTATATCTGAACAGAATGATTAAGCAAAATTCCTTGGAACTTCTTTGTTTGAAAGTGTCTGAGGGTCTCATTGTAAAAGTAAGGAATGTTTGAACTTTTGGCAATATCCAGTGATGTTGGCCATGTCAAGGTTTAGACCCCATGGAACATCAGTTTGTTCAGCTGGAATGTTTTGAACCCATTGGAATACTTTTGGTGCTTCCATGTATGTAAGGGTCAGACAGAAAGCAAAACAGGATTTGAGGAGTGTTTTCAGTGAGATGTGCTGCCCACTGCAAACTGCTCATTGGTGTTTGTTTCCTTCTGCACATCTGGATTTAAGAACAATCTTAATAAGAAAAGTGGAATTGATTTGGAATTTGAAACTCCAGTCTCCCCACACATCCTCAGTAGCTATAACCAGTGGAAATGGAAATGTAAAGCAGATATTTTTGCCAACTCAAATTCTAAATGAAGTCAGACCCTTCTAAGATACTAGACTAGTCTATACATATTTTAGTCTCCTCCCATCTCTCCCCTCCCTCTACTTTCCAGGTGTTTTTGAGCCTTTTTGAACCAATTTATCTAAGGGATATCTCTTTAATAAACAAAAAATAGGAAAAACTTCAGCTGGAGACTAAAACAGTGATGTTTTTACAGAAATTAGCCCTTTTTTTTGTTTGTTTTTTTTTTTTTTCATTCACTGCTCTTGGAATGGCTACTTTTACAGCATCTGTTGATACTGGACTTTAAGATCTGCTCAAATAAACACTGCTTTTTTATTGCCACTATATGTGTAAGGGAATAACTAGGTTACTATTCATGAGATTCATGAAAACCTTCAGTTTTGAAGGCTCTTTTTTTATTAGATGTCTTAATCCAATTCTCTTTTTTGGATTTGGAAATGAAAATAAATTCTCTTGAGCATAAATAATAAAAGGCAAGATTAAACCTGATACACACAGAACTCAAGCTAATAATAAAGAACAAGCATAATCAGTTTGAAAAACTGATGTGTCCTGAGCAAGGGCCTGAAGTTGTGTCTGCTACAGAGTTGCTGCCAGAGACATCTGAACTCGAAGGTGCTGTGTGGAATTTTCCAATCTCTTCAGTTTAATTTGCTCTTTTGTGTTTTAGATGTTCTCTCCCTTGTTGAGTTTTGATTCCCCTGAGATCTTCTAGAGATATGGATCTGACTCATTCCTGGAATGTGTCAATATCTTAATATGACATTCGAAACATTCTACTTATACAAGGTCTTTGATTTGCACAAATTGATTTTTGTCTTCTGGGACTTTTAGTTTCATTCTTTTAAATACAGGGTTTTATTCACTGCTATACCTCTTGGTAGAAATGGTCAATGGTAAGTTAATGTCTCTATTTAGGCAATTATGAGTAAGTTTTAAACATTTATAGCAAATGTTGGTAGGAATTGCTGTGTTCTGAGTCTGAAATGAAAGCAGAATATGTCAGCAAATCCGAAGAGCTTACCTGCAATGCATCTGAATATTACAGTGAAAATGCTTTGCTCTTCTTCCGAAAGTTAAGTGCATCCAGTTATCATTAGACAAAAACAAACAAACCAACAAACCCCAAACCACACTTTTCATTCCTTTCCAACAAAGTACTACAATCATAAATCTGACTCAAAGTCTTTGCCTGGTCCCATCAGCCTCAAAAATGCTCAGAGCTGCAAAATTGTTTAATCATGTCATTGAGTCAAGGGCCCTATGAACATGTAACTGGTGTCAATCTCACTGTGAGTGAAATGCCCACACTCAGTGAGATGCTGAATTCACTCTTGAGGTTTGTGATTAATTTGTACCGAAGTTTTTACTATGGCCAATGCTCCCCAGTGCCAGGTGTGAGTTATGGCTGAAATTCTTTTGGAGTATTTGTCAGGACTGTGTGAAGTATAATTATAAATCGTATGGGAATATTGAGCCTTGAGAGATGAAAAATCTCAAGGATCCTTAAATAGTAAACCAAGTCTCCAAACATTTAGAATGTCAAAAGTAAATATTCTGAAACAAAATCAAAATATCTGTTTTGGTAAAACCTATTGTCCATGAAGAGCTTTACTTTCTGATGGCAAGTTTTGTTATTTCTGTAATAAAGGCATTATTACTTATAGAATTTCAAAGATTCAATACTGCATATAGTCATTTCTGTGTTTTCTTAATGACGTAAATGTGGTAAAAAGAAGCAGGGAAGGAGGGGATCTAATTTCTTTCTCTTAATGGAGGTGCAAATGAAGCATATGTAAACTCCTCAAAGAAACCTGTGTCATGTTTAAGACATAAATGAAGAACATATTCCTTCCATCGAGGTGAAGAGGAGACAGGTAATTGTCCAGGTAAACGTCCAGGTAAACAACTGTTTTTACCTAGAAATGCCTGGAGTGGCAGAGTGTATATTGCTGGGAGAAGGAGGGAAGATGTCCCACCTTGTTTTTCTGGGCAGAATGGTTCCTGCAGCATCGTTGGGGCTAAAATTGTGTTTAGGGTTAAAGCTTCTCTTCTTTTTTCAATTAATGATTTTCCTGTGTTTCATCATTCTCAGTGTGAGCATAATCCAAGGATGGTTCAGTACTTGGGTGCCTGGATTATTGGATGGGTGAGCACACTAATCATGGCAGAGCGCTTTCCTTACAAATGTGTAAATTCAGCCAGGTAGCATAACCAGCTGGAACAGACTGTAAGCACAGGTAAAGCTCTCATTTAATTTAAAAAAACAAAAATATTTGTTTCAAGTTACTGTAGTCCAAAAGGTTTAGCTCTCAAAACATTCAGGTTTTACATTTGTAGTAAGTGGTCAGAGCTTTCAATACTACAAAATCTCATTTGACATTAAAAAAGGTGTTGGTGATGGGTTATAGACGTATCTGTACCAGATTTCTCATTTGTGCTGAAGTTTTTATTTCCTTTCTGCTGTCTTAAGCACGACTGGGGTCATTAGTTAAAGAGGTTTGGGGTGCAGAAGACTAGATGCAGGGAATGCTGTCTCTCATCTATGTGCCTGTGTGCCAGCACAGAGGCTCCAGAAGCAATCAAAGATTCTTCCTTCTTATAGTCTTTGATTTTTTCTCCCCCTGCCTGTGTGGCAGGGCCTGTCACTTGCAGTCAACAGCCACAAATGTGCACGTCAGCTGTGCTTTTTCATAGGGATGGTTTCATTGTTCAGGCTGAGTCATTCTTAAATTGCATGATTTTTTTTTTTTTTGCCTTGATCAGGATATTTTCCTTACATTTAGACAATCATATTCAAGGATCCAGTAACAGAAGTTAACTCTCTCATACAAATCCTACTCCCCTCTATGCTATGACTGGTCTAAAATCTTCCTTTTTTCCTAGCAAGAGAAATTGTTTAAGGCTGAACCCTGCTCCTGTTGCCACAGTGCTCATCATCTTTCTGAACACGCAGAACTGACCCTTGGTTTCAAGTGTGTCTAGGAGTCAGGCACTGCTGTTTTCTGATGGTCTATAGTGTGTTCTCTTGCATTTGATAGCTGGAACAGTGGGAAATCATGTTGTTGGATGTGGCATTGAGACAAATTGCTCACTCTTCACTATTCTTTGAAAAAAGCCAGGACTATTCACAACTCTCTCATATAAGTGTTTGTGTTTCTGATCTCAATTCTTCCACCCTCCTGAATAAATCCATCCCCTGTCTGAGGGGAGCTGCTCTACACTGGGTGTGTTCTTTCTGCAGTGAGATTCTCCTCTCTGGGTGAGCTTCTATCTAGGCTCTGCAGAGTAGATTCAGGTGGAGACTAGAAATAAGAAGAATGGCCTCCAACAGGCCTATGCAGCCCTAACAGATGCATCCCTTGTAAAGCAGGGCAGGATGTGTGGCTTTGCGTACAGGCTGCTCCTTGTATGAGGAGGAATAGCTCTACTCAAGAGGGTGGCAGATTTGCATCTACAAATGAAGTGCCTCTCCTTTGGTAGGGCATCTTTTCATACTTCACTGTATACTGTCATTCTGAGTGGAAATATTCCCTAGTTTTAGATGGAAGAACATTGATGTTTTCATGCTTTCTTATGCATTGGTTGAAGGTGGAAGGAAGATCATGGGTCTAGGCGGAATGATTGTGTTTATCATGCCAAAGGAACAGATGTTCAGGGTTTTCATACTCACACAAAACTGCGTTCCTATAGACTGGTTGTTTCCCAAGCATGTGCTAATGAATTTAAACCCTTTTTTTCCTTTTTTTTTTTTTTTACATGCATGCAGGATATAATACAGAATAATAAAAGGGTATTGCTGTAAGCACCCCTGCCAATTTCATCTTCCTGTCAGACGTCACCTTCAGAGCCCATTGAAGCTTTCTGTGGTCCGACCCGTAGCTTGTGAGCAATGGCGCAGCTACATGTCTGATGTCTTTGCTTAAGAACTGCAAGGTCTTCTCACATCAGGTACTCTTGAAACATATTCCATATCCTACATGTGCTGGTTTGAGCTGGAGTAGAGTTAACTTTCTTCATAGAGGCTAGTATGAGGCTATGTTTGGGTTTTGTGCAGAACACAGAGTTGATAATGCAGAGATGTTTTTGTTATTGCTGAGCAGAGCTTACATAGAGTCAAGGCCTTTGCTGCTTTCTGTACTGCCACACTGGCAAGGAAGTTGGGGATGCATGGGAGATTGGGAGGAGACACAGCTGGGACAGGTGACCCAAACTGACCAAAGAGATATTCCATACCATATGACATCATGCTCAGTATATAAGGT
>NW_008656081.1:1697-7989 GCF_000695815.1 Acanthisitta chloris | reverse complement strand
TTTTGCTTTCTCTATTAAACTGTCTTTATCTCAACCCATGATTTTTTTGTAGCTTTTACCCTTCTAATTCACTCCCCCATCCCATGGGTGGGGGAGTGAGTGAGAGGCTGTGTGGTTCTTGGCTGCTGCTGGGGTTAAACCACAACACTACAACACCCAGAAATCTGAAAGCACTTTGAGTTCCCCCATCCTAATCCAGACCATAGTATCCTATGTTTTTGCTCTGTTGTGTGTTCGTTTCTTAAGGACAGCTATAGAGCAAGTGCTATGAAAGAGCTATTTGTGTTATTTACCATTTGTGAAAAAATTTGAATAAAAAAAGGAATTGGAGAAAAGTGTTTCCCTCATACTAGTGAGAAAGAGAACTGTATACAGTGTTTTGCTCTCCGGGAAAAAAACCACTAGTCCTTTTAAAAAACACTTTTGCAGGTTTTCATGGAATCACAGAATTTTAGGGATTGGAATGGACCTTACAGATCTAGTTCCAACATCTCCTCCCATGGGTAGGGATACCACCTCCCCACTAGGCCAGGTTGCTCAAGGCCTCAGGTTGTAAACCCTGCCAGGGTTGGGCCAGCCACAGCCTCCCTGGGCAACCTGTGCCGGTGTCTCAACACCCTCAGAGTAAAAATTTTTTTTTGTCACATCCAGCCTAAATTTCCCCTCCTTCAATTTTAACCTATCACCTTGTCCTATCATTGCAGTTCCCGATAAAGAGTCCCTCTCTGGCTCCCCTGTAGCCTCCTCAGATGCTAAAAGGCTGCTATGAGGTCTCTATGCAACCTTCTCTACTCTGAATAGCTCCAACTTCCTCAGCCTGTCTTCATAGGGGAGATGCTCCAGTCCTCTTAACTTCGTGGCCTCATCTGGACTTGCTCCAACAGTTCCATGCCCCTCTTATGTTGAGGGCACCAGAACTGCATGCAGTATTCCGGGTGGGGTCTCATGAGAGCAGAGTAGAAGGGGAGAATCACCTCCTTTGACCTGCTAGACACACTCCTTTTGATGCAGTCCAGGATTAGGTTGGCTTTCTGGGCTGGAAGTGCACACTGCTGAATCATGGAACTTCCTATGGAAATCCACTATCCTCTGCATTTGGAGAGGAACCTGCAAATGAGAATGGAGATTTGGAGTGTTTTTGTCTTCAGCAGACTGAAGGTCTGGTGCCTGTATGAAGGCAGGGGGATGCAAAGGCAGTGACAGTCCATCTGCCTCCAGCACTGTGCCCACCATGATTTCCACAGAGATTCATGTGCTTTCTGGGGTCTGAGGCACCCATTATAAAGTAGACTTTGTTGTTTTACTCTTGTAATTGTGTGGATGGGCTATTGTTTTAGAAAGCCTGTACTGCTGAGGTACCTGAAGACCCTTGAGCAAGCAGTGTGCAGGGGCAGGAGGAAGTGTTGTTCAGAGTCTGGGCAGCACAGTATAGCCAGCCCATGGATGGACAGCACTGCCAGGGTGCATAGTTCTCCCCTCAAGTGCTTGCATTAATTAAAATTACATGCTGATGACTACACAGAGAGTCTCCTCTTACCTGATTTTCTGTGTATGCATTTCCTGCAAAACACAGATGCTGGTCAATTAATTGGTTCCAATCCCAGTCATGCCTGTCCTGCTTCTGAGAGTGTTAGAACTTTGGATTGGAAGAGTCAAAGCTATCTTTCAGAGGCTTGTCCTCCTAGGGCTGAGGGCACAAGTGGCATCTGGGCTTTGATGCCACAGTGATCAGTGCTCTAACATTGCTGGTCTTGCCCCTGCATTTAGTAATGAAGATGAAGGTTTGTAGCTGATATGGCCATAGAGTGCCCATGCTGACAGGGAACTGAATCTTTTTGGGAGCATAGTGTCCTGTGTAAATTCTTTGATTTGATTTTCCTTTCCTAAAAAGTTAATATAAAATGATAGGTTGGTGGTTTGTTTTGCTTTTGTTTTGTTTTGTTTTAAGAATTCTCATTCTTTAAGCTAGTAAATTATTTTATGTAAAGAAGTATGGAAGTATGTTTTATGTGTCAACAATCCACTGAACAAATTAGACCCTAGGATTTCAGCCACTTCCAGCAGTCTATATATTAATTAATTCTTGAATTACTTAAACTTGTCAGACCCAGTGAGATGTATAACAATTCCTACTGACCTCTAACCTGTGCTCCAATCTCATAGTATTTCCTCAGTTATTTCTTCATCAGAAATGATGAGAAAACCCAGCATCACCTGACTCCATGTGTCTTCTGCTTATCTGGTTATTTATTTACTCATATTATCATGTGATACATCTGGGTGAACACAGGTGTTTGTCATAACTTGACATGTATTGAAGAACTTGTCTCCGAGGGATCAGGGACAAGCTGTAACTGGGAGTCCTGTGCTGAAGCTTACTGGAGTGAGAGCATTACTGTTACCTCCATGGGACCTGACTGTCACCAGCATTGCCAAACTAACTGGGCTAGCTGGTGCAGACAGGCCTCATTTCATACACAACATATCACAGTGCTGGTGCTGAGCTGGAGCTGAACTGTGATCTCTGGAATCCTGCAGAGCCTGAGGATACTTGCTGACAGAGATTTGAGAAACTCATATGCCAAGTCTGCTGGAAGTCAGAAAATATTCCATCTTAGCTGAAATCCTGTCAGTTTCCTTACATACAACTGTTGGGTTCCATGGATTTGGTGCAACACATTGAATGCGAAATAAAATTATGTTTTGCATGTGCATAACAAACCCTGAAGCTGTTCCTGAACTGGTGTGGGGCAGTGGGTGCTGTGGAAGGTGTTTCAGTGTCTTTCTACTTGACTCTTGACTCTCCAGACAGAGTGGCCTGGGACACAGCCAGCTGTGGCATCAGAGCAGGCAGGTTTTTTCACAGCAGCATGTATGTTTCAGTAGGGATACAGTTTGCACTCCACAGATGCTCCAGCCCTGCAGAGCACCAGAAGAATCCACATAGACAAAAATTTAGTGAGATACAGACATTTTCAAGAGAAGTTTTCCTATAAACACATAGTTTTACTCATAGAAGGTCTCTGGGAAAAGGATGTGGATACAAATTTTTATTGCAATGTAACATTTTAACCACATAAATGTAAATGTTTTGAGGCATTTTTATTTGTATGTATTAAATTAATTCATTGAACAATGGAATAAAACTATCATTTTGGATATTAACAATGTAAGCGAGGGATATAAAGTCCTTTTCGAAATGTGAGATGTAAAAGGTAATTACATTCCTTTGGGTTTCTTTTTTGTGGTTTTGGTTTTTGTTTGAGGGTGGGCTTTTTTATTTGCTTGGGTTTTTTGTTTTGATTTATTTTGTTTTCTAATTGGAGGAAGAATGCTGAATGATCTTCCCTAGCTTCTATGACATCTGTAATTATAATATCGGTCTTGTGCTGACTGATGTCATAGCCAGCATCAGGAATAAATCCCACCTCCCACATCCTCTTCCTAAGTCCCTTTTCAATACAGCACTTGAAAATCTGCTCTGCTGAGCATGTAAATTCCCTACAAAGGAAGAAACCATTTAATTAGATTTTTTTAAACAAATGTCCAGATTAGCACTAATAAAAGAGACATTATTCATGAAATTTTGCATACCTTTGTAATTTTCATAGGTCCTGACTTTGTCAGTGACATCCTGAGACACCCTGTTATTAGTTTTCCACCAAATTTAATGGGAAACTTCCTGTCAGGTGTAGCACAATCTCTATCCGGGATTAGCTGATCGGTTCTAAACCTCATTATTAAAAAATCAGTGGTGTCTGATTTGTTCCTGTCACATGTGCTACTACTAGTTTTGGAAAATACAACCTTTGAGAAACATTCTGCCTTTCAAAGGAATATCTGGCATGATACTTCTAAGAAAAGCTGACCTGCCCAGAAGTGTTTGTTGCTGTTCAGCAAAAATGCATCTTATAATTTTCAGTCTGACGTGAGACATCTTCAGGCATGTAAGGAGAAGTTTTCCAGCCTTACAGGCTTTTCAGACTGGCAGTTACCTCAAGACATAGATATTTATAGGAAAACGTTGTTCTAGGGAGGAGACTTTGATATATCATTGGCCTGTTAAGACACAAGCATTGCTTAAAAACAAGATCATCAACTCCCTTTGAAAAGATAAACTATCTAAGATGAAATAGTCTAAAGCTAGTTTTTTTCTGTAATTACAGCAAACTGGAGTCATAATGAAGGCAGAAACAAAACCTTATTTAATATTAGAGTACTTAAAATTCATCACTTTCACTATAAAGGACAGTATTATTCTTATAAGTGGGACTTTACAGATTTGAACTGTGTTATGCAACAAGAGGGGCAGGATATGTGTTTTTGCCAGGGAGGTGCTCTCATGAGTCTGTGCATCCCCACTGAACCTGCATGAGGGACCAGGAGGGCTGTGACTTGTAGGATTTTTCAGATAAATCTCTCCCTGGGACAGCTTGTCTTGCTCGGTGCCATGAACTGATAATTCAAGGTGGTGAATTCCAACCTGAATCCTGTCCCAACTTCTGTGGGAGCTGGAAAATTGTGAGGATTTTTAGGGAGCGTGGATGTGCCATCCAGCCCAATGGCTATGACAAGATAAGAAGAAAGGGCAATAGGACCTATAATAAGGTGACCGCAGAACCAGCCCTTCTGATGACACTCAGGACATCTTATTCCAAACCACTCATCACCCCTGATTTCACCTATTGAGGTCACCTCTAAACTTTTCAGATGCTTTCAACTCAAACCAGCAACAATAATGACATTCTGAAACATTCTTCCAAGGAAATACCTCTGGTACATTACTTTTAACATAGTACCTTGGTCAGAGAGAACCATTTGGGTAAAGGGAGTAACAGAGCTTTATCTGACCCCTGACAGGTACGTGGTGGTTTCATATATCCAGGGTGACTGGTGCTGTGCCCCACAGCTTGGTGACAGGGAGAAAATGCTCCAGATGTCATAAGCATCAGCCAAAAAGATGCTGAAAGCTGGTGACTAATCAGCCCTGTGGTTTGAGTGAGCCTTACCCTTCAGATGGACAGGAACATTGCTGTCTGAAGCCCAGTGCCCCTAAGCCAGCGGAACCAGCTTTACAAGGACATGCGATGTGCTGCTGAGCTGCAGAGCAAGCATGACTCCAGGTAATTTGAAATTAATTTTAATAATGCTGTCAATGTTCTCCTGAGGGCGAAGAAAAGTTGGTAGGTTGAGAGACTGATGCCTAATTGCTTAGCAATTATATTTTCCAAGGAGATATATTAATATGCATTGCTAAATCTTGTGTTCTTACTGCTATAGTTAAGGGTTTGTCATGGTTTGCATTACAAAACCATACTTTTGGGGTTTTATAACAATTCCTAAACAATAAAACTTTGCTTCAGGCTGCAATTTGGTGTAGCAAGGTGTTCTTGTCTAGGAATGGTATCCCCTAATTTAGTGTGAGGCACAAAAAGGTAAAAATCACAGGCTAAGAAAAATTTACTGGAACTCGCAATGAAATAAGAAAACGAACAGTAACCACAGCAATACTAATAACAGTGTACAAGACAGGCAAATGATTCACATATGATTGCTTACTACACGGAACCTGGTGCCACACAACGCACACCCAGTGCATTGGCCAAACCTGAAGGCAGCCACCCACCTCCATCCAATCTGCATGGTGTGAGGTGGTACAGGATAACCCCAGGGTCCTGGCATGCTCCTCTCGCCTGTTGCAAAAGCTAATCTTGTACTGGCCAGAACCAGGTCACAAAGTTCCAAGCTAAGAGCAAATTTGTTGACAAAAGCTTACAAATATACAATTTCCCTGCTTTTGATTTATTTTTCTGAGATGGAAGAACTAATGCACACTTACATGTGTGTACATATATCTATAAATTTGCTGGTGCATTTTTGCATTTGGATTTAAATAGAGGTAGAACATTAATCCATAATGGAGTGCAAATTACATTTGTAATTGAGATTCATTAATTCTTTGTGCTGGTTTGGGCTGAAGTAGAGTTAACTTTCTTCACGGTGGCTAATATGAAGCTAAGTTTAGGATTTGTGCAGAACACAGGCGTGATAATACAGGTATGTTTTTGTTATTGCTGAGCAGAGCTTCACAGAGCCAGGGTCTTTTCTGCTTTCTGTACTGCCATGCTGGCAAGGAAGCTGGGGGTGCATGGGAGCTTGGGAGGAGACACAGCTGGGACAGGTGACCCAAACTGACCTATGGGATATTCCATACCATATGACATCATGCTCAGTATATAAAGTCAGAGGAAGAAAGAGGAAGGGTATAGATCTGGAGTGATGGCATTTGTCT
>NW_008656081.1:0-1436 GCF_000695815.1 Acanthisitta chloris | reverse complement strand
ATGTGGGGCATGGGTTTGAGATAACCACAGATTTGACTGGCATGTGCTAGATTGAATTTATAGCTGTTAGTGCTGTTTAGCTAGTAATGAGTAGGTTCCTGTGCTTGCCATGGGGCTTGCTTTTTGCTTTTCTGACTGTATATTAGAGTGCAGTGCTTGTTAGTTACTGCTTTTTGCTTTTGCTCCTTGCTATATTTCTTATCACCCTACAGTACTGTGCCTGAGGACACTTTGATAACAACCATGGGGATACACCTGGGCTGGCAGAGGACCAGAAGATTGCTGCTGTTTCTGTGCTACTGCACTGGACAGGCCGGAACTCCAGTGTGAACTTGAGTTGAAGGGATTGTGACTTGTTGATAAGCCCATTATGAAGCAGAGACCCACTTGCAGCCCATGGAGGACCCCACACCAGAGCAGGTGGGTACTTGCAGGATACTTTTTGTGACCTGTGAGATGACTGTGCTGGAGCAGGTCTGCAGGACTTGCAGCCTCACAGAGGACCCATGCTGGAGCAGTTGTGAAGAGCTGCAGCCCATGGGAAGGACCCACATTAGAGAAGTTTGTCACGATGGAGAGACGTGATGCAGCTTGATGCAAGGAAGATGTCCGTTTATTGCTGTTTTTCACAGATACTTATAGTTTTCTTAGCTTAGCCTGTTCTCTGCCGATTGGCGTATTCTATACATTAGGTGTACACTAATTGGTTAACCTAAGGCACAGCAACTTGTTACATGTCTTTTACCCCAGCAACATCCCAGCAACTTCCTAACTCCTGACTGGTGAGCCAGCACGCAGGCGCTTTCTGTTCAAGATTCCCATCTCCATGCCTACTCCTCCTAAGGCCCTAGGGCAACAAGTCCTAACACTTCCCCTGACTAGTCCGGACATGCTGGAGCCTTGCTGAAAGCAGCCAGGCCACTCCCAACAGAAGTTCAAGGAGGGCTGTCTCCCAGGGGTGCTCCCATATTGGAGCAGGGAAAGCAAAGATTCCCTTGTGGCCTGTGTTGAAGACCATGGTGAAGCAGGCTGTCCCCCTCCAGCCTATGGAGGACTGTGATGAGGACTGTACTAATGGTGGATTCTAGCAGAAAACCCTTGTTGCTAGTCAGACTGGGAAGAAGGGGAGGGGTTCATTGCAATGTTACACCGCATAACCTGGCCCAAAAGGACCAGGGGTGGAGATTTTAATGGATGTACCTTGAAATTGTTTAAGCTGTGGTTTGAGATGTATATTACAGGAATTGCTACAGCAGGAGCCATATGAACCAATGGAGGGTAAGCCTGACAAGAAGCAGTGCAGTGACCTGACCTGAGATGGATTTGGTGCCCGGTAACTCCAACCAACACATCACCTTTCCTGTTCTGAGTGATCACCAGAACAGATTGAGCTGAAAGTCATGAACTCAATGAATTCAGCAGACATTTTATGGACA
>NW_008656080.1:0-342 GCF_000695815.1 Acanthisitta chloris | reverse complement strand
CCATCCTGGCCAGGTCTCTCTGCAGGAGGATCCAGGAGAAGTTTGGTCCAGGCTCGTGGCTGACAGAGGGAGGCAGAGGAGGCTGCACTGGGTCCTGAGGGTGACTGTGGGGTCTCCATCCCTTCAGCTTTCCCTGGATGCAGCTCCCAGGACAGCAGGCTGGATGGAATTCAGGAGGCTGGATGGAATTTTTCAGCTCTCCATCCCTCTGCCCCAGCCTGGAGTGTGAGCCAAGGGCAGGATGAACACTTGGCCTCTGGTTTCAGCCAGGACAGGGTTAATTCTGCAGCAGGCAGGAGGGACAAGTGTCTGTGGTTTCATCACTGGTGAATTGCTCTTCTC
>NW_008656079.1:0-10992 GCF_000695815.1 Acanthisitta chloris | reverse complement strand
GCTGCTGCTGGGGTTAAACCACGATACAGGGGAAACTAAGAAAATGCTTATGGTCATTCAGCAGGTTATTTTGATATTTAGAACATCAAAAGAGGCTTTCTGGCTAAGGAGTGCCTGTGTTTCATTGTATATACCATGTTAGCACTGCTTATGCAGAAAATCTACATCATCATCTTCAAGGAGACTTCAATTGACTGTGTGCATTCAATGTCCAGTGAGACTGAGAGGCATTTGGACACCACAGACACTTGTGCACCTTTAAATACTTTGGCCTTAATTAGGAATAAAGTTTACAATACAATTTAATTAACCAGTGATTCTCCACCTAGTCTTCGTTTTATTTTCTAATCTCTTACTGTGTGTGTGAAACAAATGGAACTAATATCAATAGGCCTCTTAATCCGTTAATCTCTCTAGCTTTTGTGTTACCAGCACAAGCTTGGCTTTCAAGCAGCTCCTTCTTCATGTTTTGCTTAGGGTTCTAATATTTGTGCTTAACATCTTTGATGGATTAATGAGGAAAACTAAACCTGTTGTGATATGCCTCTAGATCTATGGCTACTACAACTTTTCCTTGCGGCAAAGACAGTTCATAAGGTTTCAGAGGCACAGAGAACAGTGAAGGTATTTAATGTGTACTTGGCTAGAATCTGCATTTCTTTGGAAGAAAGTTTGGGGTTTCTATGCAGTATTAGCAAATTTGCTGGTCTAGAGTGGGGGAAGGCAAGGGAGGTGCTAGCAAGTCCTGGAGGACATAAAAAAATAAGTTGGCCTTGAGACCCAGAAATCCTGAAGGCTCAGAGCTTGCCACAATACTGGGTTTAGGGGAAGGCTCAAACGCCAAGACACTAAGAGCAGGCAGCATTCTTCTGCAAAGCAAGGGTTAGAAATTTTATGCCAACGTGAAGTTAAGAGCTGATGCCCCTACAGTCAGACACGGTGGTAGGTGTGGTACAAGCCACTGATGGCAATATCTCACTTGCATTGGTGTAAGTCAGGAGCAAGCTTGGTGAAGTCCAAAGATACACACTGCTGCAAGAGCAAAATCAGGCACCACTTCTGTGTACTACTGCAGGATTTATTTGCTGTTCAGGATTTACAGTCATCTCTGACAATTGCTTCTTGCAGCCACAAAACCAAGTACATCCTATACTGAAGCACAGCAATAACAAGATTTGAATGTCATTAGGGGCTGCTCCTACACATCTTGTATTAAAGCAGCTAAGTGTTTAACCCATGAATAGAGCTCCTATTATCTTTGCTTTTGAAACCTCAGTATAGATCACTTAACCACTCTGCAAGAAATCCCATGAGAGACCAACAACAGCAGGGAACAAAGTCAGGCAAAAAACAGCGGATTGTATCTGCTAGAGCTTTTTAAACACATTTTTCATATGAGTGCAGCCAACTTGAATATTACTCCAAATATAGATTAACTTGAGACAGATTTTTGCGGAGCATGAGGCTCTGAGAATTTGGCCAGATTATATGCAGCACAAATGAGAGACTAATGCATGAAATGCATAATGTGCCTTCTTCTTCTCAACATGGGGCTTAAAAACAAATGTTTTAGATCCTCTTTGCATTTTCCATCTGTGCTCAGGTAAATCTAAGTCTGAGAGAAGAATTTGTTTCAGTGAAGTTCATCTAGCAACATAAGCTACCAAATTTGTTGGTTCAGTTTCCAGGCAAGAATGTGGCCATTTGAGAAGTCTCAGTGTTGTGTAGGGTCAGCTCTAGTCTCATCAATGGTTGTGTAAATCTGGAGGACTGGGCAGGTTGAAGAGGTAATAGCAGTGTGAGATCTCCTTGTATATAACTGATTGAGAATAAACCTAGAGCCTCTTTGTTGACTAACAAGCAAATTACCTTATTCACTGAAATATATTTTATAAATAGTAACTGATCATTAACAAATGTACAATATGTTGGCTCTAATGTTTTAACGCTTCAACCAGATGTCAGATTGACAGTGCATGGAAGAAATCTCTTTGTTTAGTCATAGATAAGTAAAGTACTAAAAATGGTGAGTGAGTCTGTTTTTAGCTCTGCCCTTAACCCATTGACTTTGAAGGACTGACTTGAAGAGGCTCTTTCCAAAGGGAGACAGGTCAGACTCCAGCTTGGTCTCTGACATTCCTTCCAGGATTGCAAACAGATAATAGTGATGATGGCAGTTGTGTGCAAAGTGACTTGAAGAGATTAAGACTGTGAAATACAGTCAACTTACGTTACCAGTCAGCTGCAATTTACTCTGCTTATGAGAGTATCTGCAACAGTGCTTTAGGAAAAGTTTCACAGATTAAATGTGTGTATATGCTGTATAGTCACACAAATGGGTTTGCACACATGTATCAGATCTGTGCTAAGAGTTGGCTGTGTCCTGCTTTCTGGAGCAGCAACAGTGCTGAAGAACAGATTTGGAATCATGACTATGTTGTGGACCTGCCTGCGTAGCAAATCAGGACATGTCCAGAGTACTCTTTGCACAATCTGACATTGGATTAGACTCTCAGCCTGGACGTCACCATGAGTCCTGGGTACAAATATACTTTTCATGAAATGTGTAGACATTTATTGTTAGCCAAATGAATTATAGAGGCTCATTTTCTTAGCAAAAGCTTAGCAGGCCACTGCTAAGCAAGGAGAAACAGGAATGCTGCTTTCTCCCCTCCCTGTTCTGTTCCTACAAGTGAGATTTTTTTTGTAGGCCTGCAGTGGAGGAGAAATGAATCTCATCAGGTAGATCAGATGAGTTTTTGTTGAGCTGGGCAGTTTGTGCCTAGTTCAGCCACGTCAAGGCTCATCCAGAGACAGTAATGCCCTGCATATGAATTTTCAGGACAAAACACCTCATACCTACTAGTGTACAGCAACCTGAATATGCAGGTAGGAGAAGAACAACCCCAACCTGAATATGCAGGTAGGAGAAGAAAAACTTTAAAAATCCATTCAATTATTTTACATATACATTAAAATAAAAAAGAGCCGAAGAAATCACTGTTTATCAATTGTTACATTCAATTTCAAGTCAAGTTTAGTATGTGTATATTTTATTTATCAATTGTTACATTCAATTTCAAGCCAAGTTTAGTATCTGTATATTTTTTAACTGATCTGCATAGCAACATTCTGTAGGGCCTTAACTCAGCAAAGCTCTTAAGTGCATGCTTTGTTTGAAGCCCATCCATATGTCCCCAAAGTCAATGAACTCATACATGTCCTTAAGTGCTTTTTTGCTTTGAGACCTAATTGTTTGAATTTACAGGAATTTCAGCTGCTTATTTAGGCCAAAAGAGATCTGAAATATTTTATTGTAACATTTTTTCAGGAAAAGAAAAAACCTAATGCAAAACTTTACAGTCACTAATCATCACTAAGAAAGGTGTGTCCCCCTGTTAGATCAATTGCATTTTTAGAAGCAAAAGGGCAAAAGAGTCATTCTCTGCACTAGTCACTTTGTTGGGAATGTAGATTACACTGAAATGGATCATTTGTGTGTTGTCAAAATTTATGAGATGGTTCAGAATTAATCAGACTTAAAATTCACCATAGCATCTTGTTTGATCTTAGAGGTATCTTGCACAGGAGGATATACAACTAACATATATACAAATAACTTGTTATATGAACTTCCTGCAGGATTTATTTTATACTGTAATTTGGACTATGCTTGAATTGTTTTGTGAGCACAGTGTAATAATCACTGTAGGGTCTACTTACTTTTTTTCCCTTTCACTGAATAATATTTAGTTTCTTATCTAAATCTCTTCTGCTTTTACAAGAGATGTAGCACTTTTTAACGTCAGCCCTGGGGCAAACTATTGAAATTTAAGTTGCAACCCCTAATCTGCATTCTGTGAGCTACACTTTTTATCCATGGCATCTACCTGCCTTTTCAAAAATGCTTATACATGTACATGCCTGAAATGTCTGCACATAGGCATTTCAAAATTTTAACAGTTCTGCAATGCAGCACATGCACTGCACAGCTACAGTGGGTTATGAGGGAGTGTGTAAACTCTGAGCTCATACATGAGAAGCAAATATCTCCTGTTCATCACACGTCAGTGCCAGGACAGTTACCCTCTGTGGCAAACACCTCATGGCCTTTCAGAGCAGAGTGTTCTCCAGGCAAACAAAATGGGTGGAAGGATCCAATAATTTCAGCACTGAGTTGTCATGGCAAGAACTGTACTACCCAAAACCCAGAACTGCAGTCATAGAATGTATTGTATAAGCATCTCCATCTTACAAGGCAGACCTGAAGGAAGTAAAAGCAGCAGGTCTTAGTATCTCAGGTACCATTTCCCTCAGTGAGACCACAGAGCAAGCAAACCACTACCTCCAGCAGCCCTTGCTGAAGAGTCAGCACATCTGCAGTGCTCTCATGTGAGATAAATAGCAGTTTTCAAAACTGTTTGGGCCATGATGATGGGCACCAAACCACACCTTTTCCTAAAGGTGGTTACAACAGTGTGTGCTGTACTGTGGTGTATCTTGGCTGTCTCCATGCATACATAATTTCTGCAGCTGCAGGCACAGACACCAGCAAACAAACCACTGATTACATGTGCGTGCAAGTGGTCACCATGTAGTAGCCTCTGCTTAGGTACGGTCAGCAGCACAGCTCTGGAAATTGCAGGCAGCTGGTATGTTTGTATGATGTTGCTGATGTGGGCAGATTGGTTTACCAGCTCTTTTTCCTCCCAGTCCTAAAGTTCATTAAAGCAGAAATCCTTATTAAGCCAAAACCATACAGATGCTGAGGAGCACTTCAAGATACTTTTCATGCTGCCTACTGCAAAACTGATGTTAGTTAACTCACGAGGATTCTCCTCTGGCTCCTCAGTCTCCATAAGGCTTCAAGAACCCTCCTTCTTGTCTTGCAAAGATTGGAACCTGTTTCCTAGAGGAGCATCTTTGCTAGATTCACAGTGAATCTCACATCTTTATGGAGCTTTTTTCATTGTGATGGAAGACCTGGGGAGTAGATAAAGTCAGTGCTGTAAAAAATGGGACTGTAAAGGAGGTTTCACCATCACCAAAATCTCCCCCGACTCAGTAAAAAGTGTCTGCAATGTCTACCAGTTCTACAAATTCAAAAGCTGTTAAAATGAGAGCTGATACAGTGTATGACACAGTCATCTCTGTCATACATGTACTAATGCCTTACTTCTCCAAAAACTGTGTTTCTTTTAAGGCACATCAAATATCTTGTCTGAAAACTTCCTTCTTGTAGCATCCAAATTATAGCCAAACAGATTTTTGCCCCCACTTTTGTTAATGCCTTACTAAATACGGAAAGATTAACTATAGTTATCAAGTTTGTTCGCTTAAATTTGTGTAATTGTCTTTGCTCTATAATACCCTTGATAGCCTGTGGTGTTGACAGACCAATTTCAGAGGTAAGCCAAACATTTCTTTGCCAACTGGGCTGTCAGGAACTGTAGCAGGAAACTCAGGCTCCCTGTTAGTTCCTCTACCCCTGGAGGAAATGGCACGATTGCACTTCCCCCACCCCCTGCCCCAGGCAATTTGGTCCAAGGGTTTGGAGAATTTATGCAGAAGTTCAGGAAAGTTACACTCATGCATGGGTATACAGCCCCAGCTCCACCTAATGAGCTGTGTCCTGTGGGCCTGCCCAGTGTGGACTAGGGACACAAGTGCATTGGTGGCAGGGAAATGATCTGCTGAGGCTGCCAAATGCTGGGTTTGACATGCTATCATAAACAATGTTCCCTGACAGAAAAGGTTGTATTAAATCAATTCCCACAAAATGGCTCTTTTTAGGAAGAACAGCCACACTATTTCATTAGATATGTTTTTATAGCAAGCTTTCATATAGATAAACTTGTATCATATCAGAAGCTTAATAAAACTTTGTCTTTAAAATACTGTATTTTCCAATGTTAGGCAAAATGAAAGACTACTGAAATCTTCTTTAAAAAGCTTGTTTACTTTCTAGTTATTGTTTCTGCAGCAAATGATAGTGATATCTCCATAAAAGTTTGGACACATAGAACATGTTGCAGGTGACTGGAGCAATAAATCTCTACATACACTTTGCATTGGTATGTCATCTTAGCAAATGCAGTCTTTAAACTGCTGGTGTTCTGCAAAACTGGCTAATCATGCAAACATAATCTGCAATGTCACTCTTAGTGAAAAACTCTCTTTTTTCCTTCTTTTTCCCTTTGATTTTCCTTTTTTCGGGTACTTCCTGTCCTCTTCCGTCAAGTGGACAGACAGAAAAAAAAAAAGCCAAACCCAGGATGAAAGCCCAAGCCAAAGAAACCAGCTCTTTCTGCATCTAAACAAGTGCTATTTGCAACAGGAAGTGGCTAGTTCTAATTTAGATAATCCAAAGTAGGTCACCTTCATGAGTCTTCCAGACTTTCCAGCTTAGTAACTCAGATGGATAATAATACAATTTTTAGTTAATGAGAGAATATCAGGGGAAAAAAAAAAAAGAACTGCAGGAAGCTGTGAACTGCAGTATCTCCTTACTGAAGACAGAATGCCACATGGCAAGAACAGATGGGTAATCCTTCCGTGATTATCCTCGACCACTGGCTGAAAGAAAAAGCTGTCACAACACTGAGGGCTGTATATAAAGCACATATACATGCCATTGCCCCTCATTGCTAGTAAAAGGTTTTCTATGCTAAGAGATTATAAAGAAAAAGGGATGCTTTAATGTGATGGTGAAGGGAATAATTCTTCTATGTTCCTTCACTTCCTGAAGTGGAGCATATGCCAAGGTCCTGAACTAAATTTATCTCCCAGAAGGAAGATGTAATATATATTTCACATGTATTTTATATAAATTGAACATAGAAAAGAATCTGTGTTTATTGTGTCTGGCTATACTGACACAGTATAGTCAGTTGCTAATTTATAGATACTGTTGCCAGAATGAAATATTGGTGTCAAAAATTTGCCTTTTGCACATTCATTGACACCAGAGTTTGTGTTTGTGAAGTATGAACTGGCAAAATGGAACTGGAGTGGATTAAGAATGGCTTGCTGGAATCTCAGGTTTCACAAAACTATCAGAACTAAAGGCATTTCTTGCACGTAGTGGTCACATCTTCATTGACTTTAGTTCTGCCCATGCATGCTAAAAGAACTGGAATTTTATAGCTCACTTGGAGAGTAGCTAGATGTAAAATGAGTACATAGCAAAAAATCTTGGGGTTTGTTTACGAAAGGAAAATGTGGAAGACTGAATATCCATGGTGAAGAACATACATGTAAATCATTAAATGATTGATGTGGAGAACACCAAGGTAATGATGGCTCTGTGGTTCCAAAAAAAAATCAAGATACACATATCCTCTGCCTTTAAATTACAGCAATATACCACTGTTTAAAAACAAGAAGCAATTAGTTTTGAACTGGTACAGAGCAGAGAGTGACCTGAAGTCTGAGATGGTGAAATTTTCCAGGAGTAATTCCCTACCCTGTTTTGTTCTTTCAGATTTGATGCATAGACCAGTGCAGGGAAAAGGAACATGTCCTCCATATGCACAATGCTTCACTGAAATGATTAGGAGTTGTGTGTTGTTCTGCTAGTGATAGAAAAAAAGAAAAAAAAGAATCTGTCACTTCAGAGAAGAAGCCCAAACCTCAGAAGATATTGCTACTGCTGCTGCAGATTACTCATTCAACACTGCTCATGGCCTATTTTCAATCTTTTCTGTTCCTAAGGTGCATTCCTTAGGTGCTAGGATTCTTTGAAATCCTAGGAATATACAGAAATTTTCTATTTGTTCTGTATTTGTCACAGATTTTCTTTTCAGATTGAGTACATTAGAGACACCTAGACAAATCAGTTCATTCACAGATATGCCTTTTTCTTCACCCTGATAACATATATCTGAAATCTCAATCTTGATGTGATAGGGACATGACTTCTTATGAAAAATGCAAATCTCCACTCTGAAATAACTTAGTCTTTCACTGATTACAGAATGTGCTTCTAAACCTCCTGTGAGTCAGCCTGTGAGTTGGAGTTCAGATAAGCCTGTAGTGTTTGTTCACCAGATGGACCATAAGCTCTGCAAAGTAGAGCAAAGGATATTGCTTATTAACATTGCTCTCAACTTCACTCATTTCTTTGTACAAAGACTGGTTACTTGATGCAATTGTATCGACACTGTAAGGAGGAGGAAACAATTTTGTTGTAACAGGGTAGGTAAATCTAGCAAAGATTGCTAAAATGGCATGGAGTATGGTTCTTTTTTTAAATCATTTTAAGCAGCCAAGATTGATACCTACCATCTCTCAAACACACCCACGCTGAATTTACATACCTGTGCAGTGGTAAAAAATATGTAAACCAATTATCTGTTAGGATTTTAGCACAAATTAGCCAAGTCACATTAGTATCCTTGCTTAAAATACCATCTCTTTGATAGTTAAGTGCAGCCAACGTAATACTTGTATATTAAAAGTCAAATCTAGTTTTTTCATACCTACTTTGTGCTGGATACTAATCATCTCACCTAACATGGGCAACATTGGGAATTTGCAGAGTGGCAACACTCTCAATTGTTTTCTGTGTAGCCAGATTAAATATTTCCTGATGCAACATAGTTCACTCAAGCTGCCATTAGTCATGAATGTGATAATGAGGAAATTCCATTTTACAGTTTCAACTTTTATGTAATTTCTGAGTTTAGCTTGTACAGTTCACTTTTTCAGTTTCTTTGATTTTTTTTTTTCCATCTTTAAATTCTCCAGACACTCAGCTTTGCCCTTTTTATTTTTTAGAATCACAGCACAGGGAGAAAAAGTAATTAGTAAAATTATCCTCCTTCTATTTGGCTGTTTTCTTTAGCACAGGATATTTTGAACAGTTAGTGTTCATTGGTCAGAGCAATTTTAAAAATGAATGTCATACCTACTGCAGTCTCCTTTCCAGATTTTACATAATCTCTCTAAAATGGGGAGAGCAGGATGCTGAAGGAGAAGTCTGCTCCTCTCCCTGCTCTGCTTTTTCTGTCAGTGCAGAAGTGTCTTATGCTGAGGCTCCCACCCATATGCAGAGCTGACTTTTACCCTGAAGAGTCAGATCTTTATGGCCTGTAAATTGTTGTGGTTTGGATGCAAATCTTCACTCCAGACAAGCTCTCAGTAGGACACACGTAAGACTGAGCATGCACTGCTGTTTCTCACTGCCTTATCAGGCACAGTAATTATATACAGAGATTAGGAAAATCCACTGGCATTTTCTAGCATAAAAATTGCCCCATAAAATCTGGAGGAAACTTTCCAATAGCTCATAAAGATTTTAAGAAACATGGATCACAAGTTCATCATAATTATTGCTGTACTCCTTTTATAGAATGCAGTGTTGCCCTGTGCTAAAACACTGCCTGGCTTGAATGTTGCTTCTGGGGCTTTTAGCCATTTTAGGGTATCTGTTGGAATGTATCTGCCATTTCCCAGTGAGGTACACAGGATCAGAATCAGGCCCTGAGCCCTGGGGCTCTTCAGAGCTCTCAGTGATTTGGCCTGTTCAAAGTTGTTTGCTTCTGTTGCCACGAGCACCTCGTGCCCTCTCCAAGCCTGGGGGAAGGCTGCATGGGACAACCACGTGCTAAGACCACAACTTCCTTTTGAAGAGTAAAGCATTTACTCCCAAGTGGAAGACACTTCTAGCTAGTATTTGTCAGCAGATTTGCTTGATTGTTAGTTATAATGGCCAATTATTTGATGGTTTGGATGAAAAGTTATCCGTCTACTTCCTGAGCTGTGCAGCCAATGATGCTCAGCAATCACATAGAGAGGAACCTTCCTGTGCTGAAGTTCCCTGGAAGTTACTGATGATGTATTTTGACTTCTGTTTAGAGACCCCTTGCAGTCAGTGATACTTGGAGTGTGGCCCTGTTTGAAACAGCATGTGTTTGGGCCTGATCCAGACCTCACTGTGCTCTATCCATGGGGAGCAACTGCAACAAGTTGATGGTTTTATAACAGCACTGAGCTGCTGTGAAGTGTGTGTCCAACAGCATCAGAGGACAGGACAGGACCAGAGAGCCTAGGAACTGCCATGTGTGGAATGATACCTGGCTTGTCTTCTTGAGGACACAGTTTCACAATGGAGACTCAAAATGTGTGAATTGGAACAAGAGATTATTTATTTCTAAACTTGATTCTTCCATCAGCTCACGAGATAAGTAGTAAAAATTGTAATATTACCAAGCCTGTATGTCCAGTCAGGCACACCTCTGTGAAGCTAAGTACTTGTACAATGCTGCTTACCACTAATCTGCCACATACCTCTTTGCTTCTCAAACACTGCAACAAAGGATACCTCCTGTGAAATTTTATTTGTAGCCTCAGTGGATCACAGGGAAAATTCCCTTAATAAGGGATGTTTCTGAGTCTTACTACTTGTTTCATTTTCTTCAGATCAGAAACTAAAGTACTTCCAATGCAAACAAAATCCTGCTGGTCTGTGCAAATCCTACTTGGCTGTCATTTATAAAATACAACTGTTCTTACCGGGAGATAATATTTTTTACCTTTGGTTTGTAAAGTGGAATTAGGCTTACAAAAAGAGAGGCACTGTGCAGACAGATTAAAAAAACCCGCCTAATTCAGTACTACCATCAGATAATGAGATTTTTCAGATTAGAAAGCCAATACCAGCACGAGAGAAAAAGGCAACTTAAGTCATCCATTATGTTCACTTTTTGCGATCATTTAATTCCAGCCACTCTGTGCCCGGTACCCGCACACCTCCCTGCGCCGTGCAGGTGCCGCGCTTTGCTCCGCTTCTCACCCTGCCGAAGGCAGATGCTGACAGCGACCCCGACCAGAAGAAAAATCTCAAGTGTTGGGGAAATTGGGCTGTTTTTGCCGGTGGAACGGTTTGCTGCTGCGCTTGGCGGGGGAAGCTGTCGGCAGCCCCGGGCGGGGAGGGGGCGATGCGCGGCCGCGTTCCCTCGGAAGGTGGCAGTGTCCTCCCGCCCGGCGCGG
>NW_008656078.1:2346-3104 GCF_000695815.1 Acanthisitta chloris | reverse complement strand
CTGTTTTCTGAGATTCAGGATAAAAGAGCGAGTTTAAGTGAAATACAAGCAGCGTTTATGTCCTTTTCACAGTCATATAATAATCACATTTCAGCCCAGAAAGATCCGTGGCTGTGGAATGCAGAACAGAATGAAGGAAAACAAGGGAGGAAAACTTAGAGCGGTTTCCAAATCCAGCAACAGCTTTGAAGTCTCTCTGTTTTAAGTCACTATAAACTATTGAGGAGCATGCTGAAACTCCTGTGCATGTACCATATGCCTCGTTAGAAGCAATCTTAAGTACCTGACAGCTTGGTTTTTATAACAAGAAAAAGAAACAAAGTTAAAGCAGTATTGCAATGTTGAGACTGGTATATTTTCTTCCAGAGCTGGAAGTAATAATTACACCTTTATTTTCACCACATATTTTATCAGCCAATTGCTCTCCGGGTGTTGACTTGTTACATGGAGAACCGAAACATTTTATTTTACAGTTTAGATAAGCATTCATAGAGAGACAATGGCAAATATTTAATGTATACAGCACCTTAGCAGTACACAACTTTTTAAACAAGGCAACTCTCCTGTGAAGGCAGGCTGAGACAGTTGTGGTTGTTCAGCATGGGGAAGAGAAGGCTCCAGGGAGCCCTTATAGCTCCTTCCAGTACCTGAAGGAGGCCTACAAGAGAGCTGGAGAGGGACTGATTACAAGGGTGTGCAGTGATAGGACAAGATGCTGGGATTAGATCTCTTCAAAATTCCCAGGTACTCGGATTAGA
>NW_008656078.1:1032-2163 GCF_000695815.1 Acanthisitta chloris | reverse complement strand
CCCTTCAAACCCAAACCATTCTATTATTTTATGATTCTACAATCCCATACATCATAGTGCCAATGAAAGAGAGCAGGCTTTGGGAATAAATGCAAAGCAATGGTAAAGAGCACTTAGTTTCATGGTCACCTGTACCTATGAGGACAGAGCCCTTGCTCCCTGCTGCAGCCCTTCCCAGAGCTTGTGAAGCCCACACAGGGAACATGGCAGAGTAAAAACTTAGAGCAGCCACCAGCTCCTTCTACACAAGTTGCTATCTTTTCCCAGGAGTCATTACCAACTGTCACATTACCCAGCCAGGCATGGGCCCCTCTGAGAAAAGGGAGAAGATGCAGGACGCAGAAGAGATGGTGGATAGGAGTTGGCTGCTTGCCACCATCTGTGGATTAGCATGGCCCACCACCCCAGTCACCTTTGGAAAAAACACTCCCAGGGTTCTGCTGACATGTATTTTCCTGTCAGACCACAAGGAACTGGTGGGCTATATTATAAGCAGCTTTCCCTAATTTATTAATTCACAATTTTCAACAGTGAACTTAACCTGAACTGGCTAAAACCTAGATTTTGTATGTGAAGTACACCTAAAAGGGTTGTCACTCTTGCCTTGGGAAGCAAACCCCATTAAAATGTCTCAAATGAACATGTCTTTTCAACTTCTTTTCTTTTTTGTAGTGGCTGTTGATGGTCACTGCAGAAGGAAAAAAGAAATAGGAGAAGAGTAGAACATTCTCTCAAGCATAGCTTGCTTTCACTCTTCCTTTTTGCTAACATGACCCTATGAACGTTTGTTTTCACCTGTAGTTAATGCAAATGAAAAGCACTGCTGCTAATGGTATATAAATGTCTGACATCAATTGTGTAGTGAGGAACATTTCATTAATCTGAGGTGGTGATAATGAAGAATATTCTAACTTCTAAAAGCAAGCAGTCTCTGTTAAATGAGTGCTGTTCTGCAAGACTTGCCTAACAAAACTGATTAGAGGGAGCAATTACTCCCTCTAAGCAGCAATCCATCAGTAAAACTAAAGGATATGTGTGATAGCTTTATCTCAACATGTTTTCAATAAATTCCAAGAATTCGCTTCCAATAGACAAAATGCTTCCATGCATCAAAAAAGGGGTGAGACAAAA
>NW_008656078.1:0-1012 GCF_000695815.1 Acanthisitta chloris | reverse complement strand
AGGAATGTTTCCTTTGATTATCTTAGGGCTGTTCTTGCAGAGCCACACGCTAGTGTTCTGTTTGCATGGTAGTGAAAGAAGCCCTGGCTGTCAGGGGTGTGTAAATAGGACTCTCTATTACAGTGGCTGGAAGTGGACAAAACCTGCTACTGGACAGTCCTCATGACTCTCTTCAATGGGGCCCAAAACGACAACAGGGAGAAACAGATTAAAAATGATATCGATCCCTCTTCCACAGTCAAGCAAGGTAGAACAGAGATTTATTTTAGAAGCATTGTTTGGACGAAAAAACCTGTTGTAGATTTTCTTCTGAAGGCTATCTACCCATCCTGTTTTGTTTCAGCAGTTAATACTTAGGATTTGCCTAACCCCTCTTAAACTGTTTGTCATGGGTTACTTCTGATGTTTGAGTCCAAATTCCCACTGTTGACCCTGCAGTTCCTTCTCATGGGGAAGTAAAGCCATTCTTAAGACACAGCAGTAAGAAACAAAAGAGCTGAGTGCATTTTTTTGTGTAAACCAGCATTCGGTGTCCCTGCCCTGTTCTCTCACACACACACACACACACACTGGATGCTGTGCAGAGAACAAGCACCTGGCTTAAGTCCTCTCATCGTTGTAAGTCACTCCCCAGGCTAAGAAGCCAGAGTCTGCAGCCTCAGGCTGAAAGTCACATAATGTCTTTGAATGCTGGATCTTGTGTCTGCCTGTATCATGACGTAAGGGAGGTTGAGTATCTGCCTCGAATTTGCTTGCTTAGTCTCTGTATGTTTCACACGCTGCAGTTGCTTTGTGCTTTGTGCCTGCTGCTGCTATTGGAAGAGACTTTTCATCTAGAATGTGCATGAGGGCCTGAGATGAGTGAGATTCTTCTCTAATTAGTATCCGACTCGATCTTCTGCTGTACTGGTTCTCGTTCTTTGAGTGAGATTCTTCTCTAATTAGTATCCTACTCGATCTTCTGCTGTACTGGTTCTTGTTCTTCATTATACTTCCCTGCTGGCAGAACTGG
>NW_008656077.1:2330-4441 GCF_000695815.1 Acanthisitta chloris | reverse complement strand
GTCTGCTCCGCGCCGCCTCCCGCCCCGCGAATTGGTCCCGGCAGGCTGGAGGAGGTGCCCGGGCGGCAGGGCTGGGTGGGCAGGCGGCTTTGAGGAGCACGGGAGGGGCTCAGTGCCCCAGCCTGGATCGCCCCGGGGTGATGTTCCTTCCCGTGTGTTCTCTGGGTCCCGGTGGTTGTACACTCGTGTCTCTCCGTGCAGATTGTAGAGTGCTAATTCACACGCTTCCTTCTGCCCACCCACTAAGGTTCTTCCCGTTGAAAAAAATCCAAACCTAATCCCCCAAACATAACCTTGTTTGTTTTGCAAGTAGGTGAGCCAAGGCAGAGGTGGCAAAATAATTTGTCAGTAGGGAAGTGATGGGTCCAAGAGTAGAGCCGAGTCGTTCCTCACTCTCATCCTTGCCCATGGGACCACAGATTCTCTCTCAGATGTTTGGATTTAGATGAAAACAGTCCAATGCTTTCCAGACAAAAACCCCTCAGAACAAATTAGACTCATGATTTTGAAGTTTGAAGGATCAGTGTGTCAAAGATGGGGAATATTCAGGGCTGAAAGATCCTCTGTTGCTTTTGCAAATGCACAGTTTCAGAGGGTGCCAGAGTTCATAGACTATAATCTTCCTTATGAAAAAGCAGAATGTACACCAGCATCATGGTGTTGCCATAAAGGCACACATCATTTCAGTTTATATGTTTGGAAGGATAGCCTGTAGGTCAGATGAAATACGCTGTCAGATCAGCTCTGTACTGCTGTGATTTCACTCGCAACAGCAAGTGACATGGGACTGAGTGTCCAGTTTGGGTACCACGCTGCTACAACACTAACAAATGGGGTGTGAACCCACACAGGGGTGTAACTCACCTGGGCCATCCAAGCAGGAGGACTGAAAAAAAATGGAAGTGTTTAGTCTGCAGAAGAAGGAATTGAAGGAGACATGGCAACTGACTTCAAATAAGTATGAAGATACTTCACAAAAAGGGAATGAATAATTACCTCGTCTGTGGTGGAGAATAACAGAACTATCAGTTCATTAATAGTGCCTGTCACTACATGGGCAATGAGGGCAAGGCCAGTAAAACACCTGGCTTCCTGATCAGTGAAACTGGATATTGATCAAAGTATTTTTCACTTGTTTTCATTGTGATGGTGGCTAGGTGAATATCTTACATAGCACCAATTGCAAGTGGGGAAAAAGTCATTCTAGATTTCTAAGCACTTAGGCAAAGTTAATGTTTTCAGACCAGTTAGGCTTGAACTTCATCCTGTGATGATTGGAGAGCTGGCTGAAGCAACATGAGGCTCACTGGTAGTTATCTTTGAGGTCTCTAGGTAATGGAGAGTTTCAGAAGACTGGAAAAGGCCAAATATATTGACTATTAAAAAAAAATAAAATCTGATTAATTACTGACCAGCCACCATCATTTTACTGCCTCCCCCTCTGATACTGGAACAAATAAACATTAAGTAGACAACGCACATTTTCCATTTGCCATAAAAAGAAATCAAGTCAAACCAATCTTTCACGATAGACCAACAGGCCTTCTGAATAAGGAAGTAGCAATAGATCTTAATTATTTTTACTTCAGTAGGGATTTTTATTCTGTTTCATCTGACAGTCTAACAAATGAGCTAGGAAACATGGGAAACTGGGTCTACTAAAATCACTGCTAGGAGAGTCTTATGCTGACTAGAAAATTCTAAGACTGGTTTTCAATGCTATGCTGTCTATCTGGAGAGAAGTATCAAGAAGGAGTTCTCCAGAGATCTGATTTCAGTGTGCTATTGATAGTTCTTTTTAGCGATTTATACAGTGGACTAGAAAGTGAGCCTATTAAATTTGCACACACTAACCTTAGAGAGGTTGCAATGTATTTGGAAAAGAAGATTAGGATTCAAATGATCTGCAGAGTATTGAGTACCATCAAACTCAGACTGGCTGAAGGATGCAAAGCCTGGAATAGCCTGTACAATTTGCTTCTCGCACCTCTCCAAGAGTTATTGAGGACCCCTGATATTTCAGGTCTTACTGCCAAATTATTTACACTTTGCAGGCAAGGGCCCATTGACTTTGCTTCTTTTCCTGTTGACTTTAGATCAGACCCTTTGCT
>NW_008656077.1:0-2310 GCF_000695815.1 Acanthisitta chloris | reverse complement strand
CAGCAGGATACTTATCCACCAAGAGCTATTGCTGTGGTTGTCCTGGATGATCTGCCATCACTGCCACTTCTGTTCCTTTAAGTTGCATCACAGTCTTTTGGGACTGTAAGGGGTAAATGGGGTCATCCAACTATTTTTCTGTCTCCTTTGCTCTGGGTCTCACTCTGCAAGGCCTCTTTCTGTACCTTCAGGTGGAGGGGCACCCATGCCTTTCTCTTAAGCAATGGCAAACTGTGACTGAGTCACGGAAGAAGCTTTCTGAAGGACTCCTACAGGCTGTCTTCAGCCTGGTGCAAATGATACCACGACATTTTCAGTAGCTCAAAGGATTGCTCAATGTTGGAACTGGTTCAACGATGAGTGCTGCTTTGCAAGAGTCCTGTTGAGCCTAAAGGCAGCCAAGAAACAGGGAAAACAAATTGTGTTCCCAGAAAAAGAGAAAGAGGGGAAAAGAGGATACATTTTTTCTTTAGTGTTTCTTGTCCCTGCAGGCATCAGAGATGACACTGGGTGCATTCCCTATGGGGCTGTTCTTACTGCTCAGCCTCAGAAGGGTGGCCATGGGGACTTTTTTTTACTGAGCAGAGTTTCCAAGTGCCTGTCCTGAACCAGTAGGCCAGGCTGGACTGGTGTCATAAGCTGGTGTCATGGGCATACCCCAAGACCTTGATGCAAACATTTATAAATCAAAACTGCTTCATCTTGAGTTCTTTACTGCTCAGTCTGTGCCAGCTTTTGTATTTCTGTCCATGCCTTATCTCAATGCCTACACTCCCCTTCTCCACATCTTTGTGCAGTCTATTTGTTTTACTGAGCAGCAGCATTGTCTATCAGTTCTTCTTGAAAGTAATTAAGGATTCTACCCAAAAGCCTCCTCCATCTCTCTCTCTTCCTCCAAGTGCTCTTGCTAATCCTTGATCACATTGAGCATATATAGGATTGGCACTCAGTAATAACAGGTGGTTCTTCTTCTGTCCTTCCAGGGGCTTCATTCTGGAAGGGCTGGGTTACTGCACTCACAGCCCTAGGATAACTACAACTTACAGTCAAGTAGGGAGCAATATCATAAGACCAGCATCTGGAAGAGTGGAATGTATTGTGCCTGTGTTTCGTAGAGTGTGCAACCCGATCTCCATGTGTAACAGTCGTTATGTAAACGGATTTTCATGTGTCACCATCTTAATGCAGCTATCTGCTAGATGTCAGTGCCTGAATGGATGTCTGAAGTGTGCTTTCAGAATGATTCTTCCAGTGATCCCTGCTTACTGGCCTTGGGTTTGTCCTGCAGAACAGTCTCAGTGTGCAAACTAGATTCCTTTCAGGTGGTGCTAGGCTAGTGTGCCATGCGTAGGAGACACCTCATGCACTTCCATGACTAATTGGTGTGCAGTCCATGGGATCAGGGAAGACATGATCCAAAGTAAAGCCCCCAAGTATGTTTGGTGTGTATATTGTATTTCCAGACCCAAATATTATTAAAAATTTGCTCCTGTTGAGCTATACTATCTCCTAGCACATAACTGGCTGTAGATGCCAGATGCATTTTAGAGCTGTAAGGAGAGCAGTTGGGAAGACTTTCTGCCAAAAAATTGTGTCTAAACCAGCACCAGATGCCAGTTTTTGGGTAAATGAACTGCCCCTGGCAAATCTGGAGAGGACCCTGCAGAGGAGCATATTCATTTTGAAAATGAGAAGATGGGATTTAATTCTGAAAACTATTTCTTGCACTCTAATGTCACAGGAGGCAGTATGCATCATGGGCGCCCCTCTTTGTGCTTTCCCCTTTTCCTTTGCTTCTTTCAAGAGGCTAGACACAATTGGCCTCTGATTTTCCAGGTGGTTTACCCTTCCTTTGGAATCACAGCTGTAGAAGGATGAAGTCTGTGACGGCGTTGACACTTCCCGTGGCTTACCTAAAGCCATCATATAATTTTCAGCTAAACACAGGCACTTTTAACTTGTTACCGCCTGCTGCAACATCTTAGTGATCCCAGAACAGATGACAGAATATCAGTCTGTCAACCAGATGAATGTGCGTTGATATGGTATATGTTCATTTATGTATATATACGTGTACATACTGCATACATGTCATCGTATTTGCGAACATACGTCTATATATGTATTTTGATATATGTTCAACGACATGTATACGGTAAGTATATATATACTATAGACATATATACCATATACATAGAAATACCACATACACACACACCGCTTAGCTTCGGCAGCGGCCAGCAGGGACGGGCAGCGCTGCGCAGGGACCCGGAGTCCCCGGCCCTCTGCCCCTTTAAGGCGCTGTGCCGC
>NW_008656076.1:0-1304 GCF_000695815.1 Acanthisitta chloris | reverse complement strand
TAGAACATTTACTCACACTGGTGCTTGGGAATGTGCCAAATTAGCACAGCTAGTTTAAAAAAAAAAACCTGCCAATATTTAGATGGGTCAACTGCCATTTTAGTCAGGATGACAAAATACCAGACAATCCCAACCAAATGTTTCTTTGGATGCTTCCACAAACTCTGTTCTAGAGTTAGATTGTCCACTCAAAAGTCATGCAAAATCTTTTGCTAACCTAAGCAGTAGGAAGGAATTTTGAGTGTGAGCTCAACAAATCTACTGCTCTTTATATTGTGTACCATGAAGTATTTAAATAACAATTATTAATTGTAGTTAATATGCAGTAATGCAACAATATCTGTTGTTCTTAATACCATTCATAACTAATACTGAGTAAAGAACAAGGTCGTTGGTCTGATTTATGGGTAGTTAAATCAGCTCAAAGACATTACTGAGCACTGAATCTTAGTGGAAAGCAAAAGTTCCCAAACCCCAGGCACAGCTGGACCTTTGGGACCTTATTATTGAGAGTAGTAAAAATTCCTTAATTACGATGTGGCTGTTTCTAATATAAACACATTCCTTTCAGCATACGATGGATTCTCCTCTGAGAGTGGGGACTTCAGGGGGAAGGGGCTGTCACTGGGTGCAGAGAGGCTCAGGGGAGTAGAGGTCTGGTGCAGTTTTGTGATTGCATCTGCCTCACATCCTCACATCGTTAAAGAACTACGTTATTTGCCAACACAAGGATTGCTCTCTGGCCTCAGGTGCTCTCTCCCCAAATCCCCAGTTAGCAGGTTCACATACCATCACAGTAACAACTGCATAGATGGTGACCTAACAGTGTATGTCAAACTGCCTCATGCGTGACAGAGGGTTACAGAACCTTTCCTGTCTGTTTTAAGCAGCTGTTACGGGTCCAGGGATGTCCCAAGACCTAATCACCTTTGGAGTATAGCACAAGCACAAACCTTTAGCTCGGGGTGCCTTGGAGTGCAGTGCTTGCAGAGAGCAGCACACAGCAGGGACAGGGTGCTTGGATAAACCATAGGAAGTGTGATCTTCGGGAAGCACAACATCGTGAGGGAACAAGGCATGCTTCAATTTCGTGAGCCACTTCGATACATTTAGCACTCTGGTCGAGCTCAGCCAGGCTCAGCACGAGAGAGCGTGAGACACCCCGAGCACAGCCAGGACGGCCAAACGCTGCGGGCTGTGCCTGCCCTCCGCGGGGGATGTGCGAGGCGTGGTGGCAGGTCCTGAGGAAAGCCTCGGAACAGTGGAAAGCGTGAATAACAAATTTAAAGAAAGAGGAGGAAAAA
>NW_008656075.1:757-1045 GCF_000695815.1 Acanthisitta chloris | reverse complement strand
GGACCATATGGACCCTATAGGGCCTGGGGAAGCTCATACAACTCCTATAGGGCCCATGGGGATCCACAGGGTCCCTAGAGCAGCCAGGGGGTCCATACAGCCCCTATAGGGCCTGGGGAGCCCATACAGCTCCTATAGGGCCCATAGAGCACCCAGGGGGGCCATATGGCCCCTATAGGGCCTGGGGGGGTCGCTCGATGTCGTCAGGTGCCTTTGTCCTTGTCAGGTGACCTGCAAGAGAGAGAGACCCCAGGGCTGAGAGCAGCCTGGAGGGTCCCTATGGATTGC
>NW_008656075.1:0-668 GCF_000695815.1 Acanthisitta chloris | reverse complement strand
GGAGGGTCCCTATGGATTCTATATGGCCCTGGGGGTCCTATGGCACCCACAGAGACTCTGCACGGATTCCATAAAGCCCTGGGGGGTCCCTATGGATTCCATATGGCCCTGGGGGTGTTTCTATGACCCTTGGGGGGATCCCTGGGACACTCATATGACCCCAAATTGTTCCCCTATGGATTCTATAGGGCCCTGGGGGTGTTCCTATGGCTCCTGAGACTCCCATGTGGACACTGTGAGGTCCCAATGGATCCTATATGGCCCCAAGGTGTTCCCCTATGGATCCCATACGGCCCTGGGCTGTTCCCATACATCCCCCCAGGGTGTTCCCTATGGATCCCATAGGTCCCTATGCCATTCCCCTATGGATCCCATAGGTCCCTGGGGTGTTCCCATAGGACCCTGGGCTGTTCCCTATGGATCCCATAGGTCTCTAGGTGTTCCCATAGGTCCCTGGGGTGATCCCCTATGGATCCCATAGGTCCCGGGTTAGTGTGTTAGTTCCCTCACGCGCAGATAACCAAAATCGCCTTTATTAGCCCCAAAGTGGTAAATTTTCTCCCGCCCCTCCCCCTACAAAACCTGCCCCGCCCCCTCGTTAGCCTCCCGCGCCTCGTTAAGCTCATTAACCTCCCCCTAATGAGCCTCCGTGCCCCAACCGACCCCCC
>NW_008656074.1:0-1330 GCF_000695815.1 Acanthisitta chloris | reverse complement strand
TGTTGATGTTTGGTTGTCAGCACTGGAGAAATAACAGAATTTGGCACAAGCTTTTAAATAAACCCATCAATCCATAAATTATTATTATTATTATAACTTCTACCCCTTTACTTATCTCCCCTGGTCAGGTGGTCCTGTTTGGCTCAGTAGCACTAATGGAGTGAGAAGGTGATCAGAAAGTGGCTTCAAGATCTCAGCTTGCAAAGAGGACAGGCAAACCATAGACAAGAACATTTCTTCTGGTTTGAAAATTGTTCTTTTTGATCATAAATAAAATATTTTGCTCAAATCTCCAGCCTTATAAAAACTTTTCTTAAAATGAAATATAAATTAGAAGATACCTTTTAATATAATAATGTTAAAGTATTTTACACCAAAGTTGTCAAAGCTGACATTTTCACACACACATGGAAGTTTATATTGGCTAAAGTAATGGAATCAATCTGAATTCACAAAATACTCTGATCCACACATTACTTATTTCTCCAGCTTATAGAAAATATTTTGCTCTTATCAAAGCAAAACAGAGATACGGTTGAGTCTGGGTGTGATACAAATATTCTTTCTTTCCCAATAGCCAATGGCCAGCTGAGAGCCGGGCTATTGTAGAGAAAGGACAGTAAATCTACGTTTCTTTATTTTCCACCAACCCTGGTCATGAGGTTTCCTCTCCAGACTTATTGTGAAAATTCTCCGAGGGCATTTTTGGAGATGGGTGAAGCCACAGTCCGAAACATTTGTAATTGTCTTTGGAAAACAAGTGGGAAAGGAGAGGGACTTAGTGATGACAGCAAGTGAATGTGAAGAGCTGATGCATTTGGGCGTGATCTGGGGGGTTGTTTTAGAACAGAAGTTATGGACGAGGTTTACACGTGCCCATCTTTGTGTGTATCACTTGCACAAGAACTCAAATAACCAGATTTTTGCACCTTTTCTTGACGAGTTAATTTTCGACCATCCCGTTGAGCTGAGTCAGCTCCTTTAGGAGTCCGAGAGGTGCCGGTCACTCCCTCAAGCCCAGCCCTGCAGCTGGGAAGAAGATTTCTCCTTTCCAAGCAGCCAATTTAGCCAGGTCTGCTCCAAGGCCATGCATAATCAACCCACCGCCCGGTTTCCAGTTGCTCCCCCAACCCAGCGCTCCCATCCCACCCAGTCTCCCGGCCAGGCAGAGTCAGGCTGGGCAGGCGATACCTCCCCAGCGCCGGTGCTACAGGTTCCTCTCCCATTCTGGTTTGGGTTTTTTGGCATCTTGGTTTGGATTATGAACAAAACACCCTGTTTAGCAGCAGGGGAGCCATCCCCACCGAACGACTCTTCCTGTACGATTTTT
>NW_008656073.1:0-321 GCF_000695815.1 Acanthisitta chloris | reverse complement strand
CATGAAAATAGAAACAAGGTCAGCGAGACCTATTTTGTGTGTCTTGTTTTAAACTGCTTAAGCATTAAACTGTTGGTCAAGCTCCTCAGTTAGCCAGGCCCCAACAGGAGAGCAGCAAAGACCTTGGCTCTGTGTGAGCTCTGCAAGCAACAACCAAAACATCTCTGCACTATCAGCCCTGAGTTCAGCACAAAACCCAAACACAGAAAGTTAACTCCAACCCAAACCAGCTCAGCCGCGTGGCCACGCCCCCTCCCGTGTGACCACGCCCCCTTTCCTTTTGGCGCGAAACCGCCGCCCCTCCCCTCCCGCCGCGGGTTC
>NW_008656072.1:662-943 GCF_000695815.1 Acanthisitta chloris | reverse complement strand
GGGGTGGAGGTGGTGGAGGGGAGGAGATGGTGGAGGGGGTGGAGATGGTGGAGGGATGGAGATGGTGGACGGGGTGGAGGTGTTGGAAGGGAGGAGATGGTGGAGGAAGAGGAGATGGTGGACGGGGTGGAGATGACGGAGTTGTTGGAGGAGGAGATGGTGGAGGAGGAGGAGATGGAGGGATGGAGATGTTGGAGGGATGGAGATGTTAGAGGAGGACATGGTGGAGAAGGAGATGTTGGAAGGGAGGAGATGGTGGAGGAGGAGGAGATGGTGGGGAG
>NW_008656072.1:278-640 GCF_000695815.1 Acanthisitta chloris | reverse complement strand
TGTTGGAGGGATGGAGATGTTGGAAGGGAGGAGATGGAGGAGGAGGAGAGGGTGGAGGAAGAGGAGATGGTGGAGGGGATGGAGATGTTGGTGGGATGGAGATTGTGGAGGGATGGAGATTGTGGAGGGTTGGAGATAGTGGAAGGGATGGAGGTGTTGGAGATGTTGGAAAGGGTGGAGGTGTTGGAGGGGATGGAGGTGTTGGAGATATTGGAGGGATGGAGATTGTGGACGGGGTGGAGATGGTGGAGGAAGAGGAGATGGTGGAGGGGATGGAATGGAGAGGTCGAGATGTTGGAGGTCTGGAGATGTTGGAAGGGAGGAGATGGTGGAGGAGGAGATGGTGGATGGGGGGGAGGGGG
>NW_008656072.1:0-225 GCF_000695815.1 Acanthisitta chloris | reverse complement strand
GGGTGGAGATGGGGGAGGAAGAGGAGATGGTGGAGGGGATGGAATGGAGAGGTCGAGATGTTGGAGGTCTGGAGATGTTGGAAGGGAGGAGATGGTGGAGGAGGAGGAGATGGTGGAGGAAATGGAAGTGTTGGAGGAGGAGGAGGTGTTGGAGATGTTGGAGGTGTTGGAGATGTTGGAGGGGATGGAGATGTTGGATGAGGAGGAGATGTGGGTCAGGGATGG
>NW_008656071.1:7121-7420 GCF_000695815.1 Acanthisitta chloris | reverse complement strand
ATCCGCATCGCCAACCCCACCGAGCGCCTCGCTGCCTTCGAGGCTTCGGCCTCGGCCTCCTCGCCCGGGGGGCGTTTCGCTACCAGCCTGGAGAAGGTGGGGGAGAGGCAGTTCTTGCTCTCGTCCGGGCGCCTGGCGCTGCCCGGCAGCTCCAAGGTGGTGCTGGTGGTGGTGGCTGCCAAGAAGCTGGTGAGCCGCGTGCAGGTGGCACCCAAATCGCACTTCGATGAGACTCTGCTCTCCGTGGTCTACACCTCGGAGCCCATCGAGGTGTCCAGGCTGGAGGAGAAGTTCAGCAG
>NW_008656071.1:614-7107 GCF_000695815.1 Acanthisitta chloris | reverse complement strand
AGAAAGAGATGCTGGAGGTGATGCAGATGGGGGTGGAAGATCTTTTCCAGGAGCACCAGCAGACTTGGGCTGACCTGTTCATTTCAGGTGAGGAAAGCGATGCTCACGGGGTTGCTTTAGGGGGTGGCTGAAAACTCAGTGACTGTAAAGTCTCCAGAGGCCCCACTCTTCGTGATGGGTTTATTTCCAGGACCAGAAAGTATATTGTGGGATCATAAAACTTCCTGGTTTGCAACCCAGTGTACTTTATAAAGTGGAGTGCACCCAGCTGGACAAAGGAAGTGACAGAAGAACATTGTTAATCATAACTGTGTGTGTGTTGCTTTTCATAGCTTCAGGAACTTCACTGCTCTGCCCAGCATGTCAGTTGGAAAGAGAGTTGACCTTTAGTCACAGTATAAGAGACAGATTTCCTCATGGGAGTGAAGGACTGTCTGCAAGGACACTTTCTCTTAACATTGTAATGGCCTTGCTGCCCAAAACATGCAGCACTTGGCATTTTATAGCCAGTAAAAAGGTAAATGTTCCTTTGACTGAGTATTGCAGAGTCATGGTGACAGCTCTGCAAGGCATCTGCATGTCAAATCAGCTTTGATTGGCTTTCAAACTCCCAAGTAGCAGAGAACACCTAAGAAAGTACAAGGAAACATCTCACTTCAAGGGCAGAGGTTTCTTAGACCTTACAGGGAACTCCTGTGTGTTGAATGGCAATGGCAATTTGATCTTCTCTTCCTTCTAGTGTGAACCTCTTCCCATTGCTTGTTTTCTTTTGCTACAGGCATTGAAATGATAAAGATCACAGATGCACATACCCCATCCAGTGAGACTGTCAACGTGACCCTGTACTATGTGCTGTCAACCATGCCAGCCCCTCTGCTAGACCCTCTCATCAGTGGGGAGGACAGGGAGAAGATGGAATCCAGCCTCAACTACGCCGACCACTGCTTCAGCGGCCACGCCACCATGCACGCAGAGAACCTCTGGCCACCCAAGATCACCAGTGTGGCCCAGATCCTGCAGCTCTCAGACCTGTGGAAGCTGACTCTCCAAAAACGAGGATGCAAGGGTCTGGTGGCAGCTGGAGTCCATGGCCTCATGCAGGGAATGGTGCTTAGTTTTGGGGGTCTGCAGTTCACAGAAAACCATCTGCAGTTTCAGGCTGACCCTGATGTGCTTCATAACAGCTATTCCTTACGTGGGATCCATTACAATAAGGACTTGATCAATCTGGCTGTTCTGCTGGATGCTGAAGGAAAGCCCTTCTTGCACGTGTCTGTGAAGTTCCAGGACAAGCCAGTCAGACTGTATGCGTGTGAGGCAGGCTGCATGAACGAGCCCATGGAGCTCACCTCGGAGGCACGAGGGCACACCTTCCCCGTCATGGTGACTCAACCCATCACACCACTGCTTTATATATCAACAGATCTGGTCCACTTGCAGGACCTGAGACACACACTCCACCTAAAATCTATCCTGGCTCACGAGGAGCACATGGCCAAGCAATACCCAGGCTTACCCTTCCTGTTCTGGTTCAGCGTGGCCTCCTTAATCACTTTGTTTCACTTGTTTCTGTTCAAACTCATCTACAACGAATATTGTGGGCCAGGAGCCAAGCCACTCTTCAGGAGTAAGGTATAAGGCTGCTGCTTTTGGCTGCTGTGCACTGAGTGTTGTCAGCCTGATGTCCTGTCAGCTGTGCCTGGGCAGGTTCTGTCTTGGACTGTGAGGATTTTCAGCCTCTTGCAGCAAGTGACATGTGACCACTTCTTGTGAGAAGTAGGATGAGGGCAGGGATTGGAGCAGTAGGGCTCAGAAACATCAGGAAAGACAAACCCATCATCTGTCCTTAGACATTTGTAAGGCTGCAGAAGGAGGCAGACACAGCTTTCTGTCCTTTTTCCATGCATCAGTGTTGGACCTTGCTTGTTTCTAAGCCAGCGGTTGCAGCTGTGTCATGAGATGATGTTTCTTGTCATGCAGCACCAGAATGTCTGTGAGAGTGCTGCTGTTCTTGTCTGTACTGCTGTGTGGAGACTTGCACACCTGTCTGCCTGCTCTGAACGTGTGACATGTCATACAGGAACACCCAATGCAGGTGGTGAGTTGTTGGGACTCCTGGTGCATGTTCATGGATTCATAGACACTGTGCAGTTCTCCATCAAACCACATTTACCACCATCCTTTAGGGAAGGTGCTGAGTTGGTGTTTCTCCCATTCAGACAAAATACAAAGCTGTGTTAAGGAAAGCACTGAGTGGTTTTTTTACTGTGAGTTGAAGGTTCTGGCTTCAAGCTCCACTGCATCTCACTTGGGTGTAAAGAATTTGAAATTCTTGTTTAGAGTTGCCTTAGAAAACTTAGTTGCTAGTAAAAACTTAGCACAGAATAGACAACATACTGTGAATTTTTCTCTTGGTGTTGGGACATTCTGGTTGTATGTTGATATGGAGTGGAAATGCAAGACCAGACAGGATTTGCTGTGTGAGCTAACTGTGCTGTTCAGAGACTTCTGAGGGCTGAACAGGGTTAAATAGAACTTGTGCTTAAAAATAACAAAGGAAGTGAAAAGAACAGAGCTAAATAGATCTGTTAGAGGAAGAGTTCTACCTGTTGATTGCCCTGTTAGTCCAAATTGTAAAAACAAATTCAATTTGCGACAGCTAAGGCTGAGCAGAAGGGGTGACTAAACTGGACAGTGAGGGGTGTTTTAAGGGAGTTGGAAGTTTCCCTGTCGGCTCATTGGCTTTGGCATGCTGAGCACTGAAGGTCAGGCCTGAGCCCAAGCAGGTCTAAGTACCTGACATCCAATTAAAAAGAGTGGGAGGTGCTTGTGGCCAGACAAACCAACCTGGGAAGAGTTAGGGTATGTGTATCAAAGGCAACTGCAGTTAGAAGCCTCTGATCATGTTCAAAACCTTAGTGCAAAGGGAGGAAGGGGTTAGGGAGTAATAGCAGTTCCTGTGTACACAGCTGTGCCCTGAGAGGCCTCCCCAAATGTGTCCTTGGAATTATGTCCTTTTTTTCACTGTTGTCTATCTGGTTGCCTTTGTCATCTCCAAGACTTGCCTTCTGCCTTTTACAAAGTGACTTGTTGACCATTGCTGCAGGTGACTGTCCCTGACTCTGCTCACTGAAATGCCACCCCAGGGCTGACCATCCCCTCGTCCTCCTGGACACTGCAGGAGCCTTGCAGTGCACAGCAAACAGCTCTGCTGCCTCATCCTTAGCTGGACATGCTTAAAATGAAGATGATGCAGAACATGATTCCAGAAGCAGGGAAGAAGTGGAATCCAGCTGAAGCTCAGAGTCTCTGTGGCAGTAAGCAAGATGGGTGGGGTGGAATGAACGCCCTGTTCGCTGAGTGGGAACATCCCAATGTCCAAGTGAGCCTAGTCCTGCTTTCAGCCTCCACTTGCACAAGACATCTGACAGTTTTGCAGCTGAGAACAAGGACCTTTTGAAAGCAACAATCCTTTTGTGCCTTGCTGAGAGAGGAATCTGAGACTTGGAAGGTGTGGTGATTGGAGAGTTTATCCCAGGAGCTTGTGTAACAGAGGTTTCTTTTTCCCTGTAAGCTGTTCAGTTCCCTAAGAGTAATCCATTTGGTGAAAATACTTGAAGATATACTAAGTCCTTTGATATTTTGATTATTTTATTTTATGAGGAAATAAAGAGTGATGATTCCCTTCAGAGAGTTAACTAGAAAACTTTAGTGTAACTTCCTTTCTGATACACATTTTTTAATTTATTGCTTGGGGAAAGGGAGAGGATGTCAATAATTTTGCCTCCACTTCAGTAACTGTCAAGTGAACTGTAGATATCTAAGTGCTGGTAAGAGGTTTTTCAACCTTTATGACTGTAGAGTGCAAAATCAATTTAATGAAGTTGTTTTTTGGATTTACACTTGGAACTGCTGATCTGCAGGTTTCCTGTTCTAAGCCTGTTGAGACTTTGTGCATTGATTTGTTTTGGCTATGGGCGGGGGGAAGACATCCCACTTTCTAGTGATTTAAAGGTTGTTTGGTTTTAAAATACCAAAGCTGTTGTTTCTAAATAAATACCTTTCAGTCTAAGCTGATTGCTGGAGTGTGGTTGGGTTTATTGTTGGGTTTGTCCTCTCAGGCCTTTGCTCCCCTCCCAGTTAAAACAAGCAGAGCCTAATGGTACATCTGTGGCCAGAACTGACAGCAAAAGTGCTTGGATTGAAAGAAAATAGTGTGGAAAATAATACATAGATGGATCTAAACTGGAAACAGACAATTTGGAAGGCACAACAAGAGACTCCTCCATTTCCCTGCTCTGTGGAACCTGGTTCTCTCCTGAGGCACACAGGATAGAACCTTTAGTTTGAAGAACACAGAAACAAAAGAAAGAATCAAGCAGTGGATTTAATGGCCACACAGCAAGTAATGAATTTGGCACAGTTGATGCTCCCAAAGATTTAAGTTTGGCAGGATTTGAGTTTGAATTTTTGAAGTGTTACTGTCTCATTGGAGATGAAAACCTCCCTCAGAAAAGTAGATTTCAGTGTCTGTAACTTTTCTGCAGACAATCCCACTTACTAATTCGTGTAGGAGAGTTCCTGTCCTGAAGGGGATAAAGACAGAGAGGCAACAGGGTACGTTAGAAATTGTACATATGGGCATTAAAGGAGAGATTAGCTATTCTGCTTTAACAGGACATACCAGGAGCTCTTGCTCTTTGTTGCTGCAGCTCCATGAGCTGTTTGGTTTGTTAAACATCTGGCATGAAGGTGATAAGACCTTCCAGGATGCTGTTTCCATGCCACCATGGTATCAGCTGGAGGCTGAGCCTTTTGATGTTCCCTGGCAGAACTGTGTGATGCTGACAGAGTCCCAGGAAGACTATTTAGACTAGGCCTGGAAAAGCTGGATAAGCAATCATTACATAAAGCATGAGTGGAACAAAATCAAACCAAAACAGCTTTGAGAGTGTTTTACATTAAATGTATTATTATTCTTATGAGCATTTCCCCCTATAACAAAAGGACTTTCAGAATTCCTTCACAAAGGAGAAGAAGAAAAAGAAAGAACAAGGTTTATTTACTGTGTGAGAGAGAGCAGAAGGTTCTGTTTGTGAAATTGCAGAAGTGCTTACAAAGCTAAACAAAATTCCATGTTTACAAGCACACAATAAACCAGGAAAGTTGAAATAGGAACTGACCATCCCAAATTTACACTTCAGTAGGAAGTGCAAATGATAGTGGCATGGGAAGTTACACTGAGCAGCATGGAATGTTTAGCTTCTAAATTCAGACACAGAGGAGAGGCAACTAATTAATGGAAAAAAAAGTAATTTAAAATCTCACTTCTGCACTCAGTTAATCCTGGGTTCTGCTTTTGTCAGATAATAAATACAAGATGCCAGGACAGGGTTTGGTTGATCCCATTTGCAATTCAGAATGCAGCTTTCTCCAGTGCTATTGCCTGGGTAGAAAAACACATTCCTGAGGAGCAGACAAAACAGCAAAGCATGAGAATAGAATAGAATCTGTATTTCTGCCTTCCACATGTGTGCTCCAGGCTTCTTTCATCCCAGACAGTACCTACTGCTGAGTGGAAGCTCTGGAAATCAGGGATTTTGCTGCTTGTTAATCCTGACGTTAAACCACAGATTTATTTCAGCATTTTTGTAGCCCTGGTTTGCTCTCTCTGTGCAGTGCAGCTCTGGTTACAAAACTGCTGTTAGATTTGTTTCCATTCTGACAAGTTTGCCCCCTATGTCTGACCTGACTTACAGAGATGTTTGGTTTTTAAATAACCAATTTTTCAAGCGTTGGTGGATGGAAATGTGACAGAGGATGGAAAATTCCTGTAGGAGGAGGTAAAAAGGAATGAAGAGACAAGGGTAAGTGTTGATACAAAATCATTGATCTCAAATGTCAGTAATTAATTAGGACACTTTATTTTGTGGCAGCAGCTCTGGAGGAGTATAAATCCTTGCTCTGCTGTGAAAATGCTTCACTCTCTCATTAACAAGCCCACCCTGAGCTGCAGCACAGGTCAGCAGCAGCTTTGGGGTGTCAAAAAGCTCATTTGCAATGCTGCAGGATCCTTCTTCCTTCCAGGGTTGTGCTACTGATCTAACAAAGGGAAATGAGATAGGAACGAAGTCTGACTCACCACACCAGAGTTTCTCCATCATCGTGGGCAGCTGGTTCTTTGTATGGCTGAAACATGTTCCACTTCAAAGTGATCCCCAGATGGTTTGTTGGAGGAGTTTGGTGTGTTAAAACACACACAACTTGATCTAGGAAAGAAGGTTCAGGTTTTCAGTCAGTACAAAGTGGTAGTTGCCATTCAGTCACAAAGAAAAAAAAAAACCCTAGAACAAAATAAAATTTCAACAATCATGGAATTATACAATAATTAAGGTTGAAGGGAGCCTCCAGAGATCATCTAATCCAGCCCCACTGACATGTCTCAATCTGTCACTGTCTGAACATGTGACACTTACTGCTGACACACCACCCA
>NW_008656071.1:0-578 GCF_000695815.1 Acanthisitta chloris | reverse complement strand
CTTTCAAGGCAATGGAAATGCAAACAGCTGCTACAGATAATAAGCTACTAATTTGGAATTCTTTTTACCCAAGTTGTTTATATAGCCTAGGTCCAAGGTCCTTCTAAATGGGGTTTTCTTAGCAACTTGTGCATATAAAAAATTATCCCACAATTACCAGGAGTTTTCCATTGGTATTGGAATAGCACTGCAGAGATAAAGGACACCATATAAAAAGGCCTGTGGAGTGCAGGCTGAAGTATCCAGGAACTGGCACCATGCTTGGAGTCCTTCTCACCGTCTTCACTTTGGCACCTGCAGGTATGTGTCCAATTTCTACATTAGTTTTAAAAGAAAAAGTAAAATACAATTGAACAACAGCTTTTCTTTCTTAGAGAAATTAGATATTCTGCACCAAAGCAGAGAGAGACAGCATGGGGAGTTAACTGCAAAGTTCTCTTGAAACAGTGACCTGGTGCTGTGCTACTCTATCTCTTACAGGTGTATTTTAAACCTGCTTTTAAACTGTTAGCAATTGAAGTGATAGGACAAGGAGGAATAGGGATAAATTGAAAGGGAAATTTAGGTTAGATCTTAGG
>NW_008656070.1:0-11073 GCF_000695815.1 Acanthisitta chloris | reverse complement strand
GATACCGAACGGAACCGAGTGGGGCCGAACCGTGCCGAGCGGCACCGAACCTTGCCGAGAGACACCGAACGGGACCGAGCGGAAGGTGCCTCAGGAGGACTGAGGCGGGTCCGGGGACGCCTGAGCTGCCCTCAGGAACAGCTCCAAGGAGCAGTTAGTGGTGAAGCCCCGAGCGAAATAACCCGAGGGTTTCAGACGCTCGGCCTGGCAGTTCGCATCTGTTTATTCCCCCTTAGGCTTGGTGGAGAAAACTTTGTTCCACCTTCTCCCCCCGTCCAGCCCCAGCTCTCTGCTCGCCCTCGCCCTGCAGGGCCAGGAGCAGGCGGCTCTGAGGGGGCACTGAAGGAGCTGCTGCTCTTTATTCTGCTACGAGACTTGAAAAGCAGAGTCAAAGGTGAATGAATGGCAGCCCTGGGTAATGGACTGTTAGGTCTCACTGCAGAACAAGCACAGCAACCCACAGACACTGCTGCTGGTCACAGAGCTGGGCTAGGGGAGCAGCCACATCCCTGCTAGCCTGAGGGGTGCACAGCCAGGGATGCTGTGGAAGAGCATGGATGGATTTTCAGAGGGGAATATGAGTTTGCATTTAGAAGTGCTGTTGATTCAGGAGCTAAAGACTCTCAGGGCATTAAAGTTGATAGAAACATCTTACAGAGCCTCCTTTTAATCAGGCAGTGCACGACAATGTACACCATGGACATTTAGCTCAACAAATGCTGCTTCTGGTATGGGTGTCATCTGCAAGTGCTGTTTGTTTGTCTCCATATATATATGTAGAGCATTTGGGCTATAATATACACAGTTAAAAAAGTATAGGCCCAACCAGTAAACAAACAAAAAAACCCAAAGTTTGACAGCAATATATACAGATGTGTAAACAAACAAAAAAACCCAAAGTTTGGCAGCGATATATACAGATGCATATAGTCCTTTTTCTATGTGTTTACTCTGTGGTTTGACTGAAAAAAACGTCCATTTTCCTTCAAAAATGTTGTACCATATGCATCTGTTCATCAAATCAGGCCTTCTTCAGGCCAAATTTTGGTTTAAGTGCATGATAAAGTGCAGTTTTTCAGCTGAGGTTTTCAGTACCTTCTTGAGAACCACCATTTTGCAGTAGACCTGATTTCTTCTTAATGACTTGCAGTGTGATCCCGGATAATTTCTAGAATAATTTAGACATCTAAGTCCCACTGATGTGTCTGAAGTTCCTTCTGAGGAGGTAGGCCATGGCTTCTCTGTGCCATAGGCTCTCACCAGTAAAATAAGAGTAATAACTCTTTTCTACCTCTTAGAGCTCATAGATGAAACTTAGGTTTATGGTGTGCTGAGCTCCTATGAGGGCTATAGACAAAAATTACAAAGGTAGTACATAAAAATCTCTGGGTTACATGCCTCATGTCTTTTCACACTGCTCATAGAAAGAAGCTGAGCCTCTAATATTCAGATTCTGCTCTGAATGGAGTGGAAAACATGACCTTTGTCAAGTGTCAGAATCCTTTGTGTCCCTGTGAGTTGCTTGTATGTTATAGGTAACAGACATCCAGTTACTGGCACAGCAAAGGGCAATGATTGTGCCTGGTTTGTACCCAGGCTGATTTTCATGTGCTCATTTGGATTACAAATGTCAGAGTCTGCTACTGAAAAAATGAAATTAATATGAATTCTTGTATCTCTTTTACTTAGTACACCTCACTCCTTCCCCTTGGCCTGAAATAGGCATCTTCCACTTACCTCAGAGCTGCTTCATATTCACCCTATACAGTGTTGCTTTTCTCTTTGCTGAAAGATAGATAGATACAGAAAGGCTTTTTGTGTGGTAGAGTAGAGTAGTGGTGTGTTTTGCCAGGATTAAAGTCTACCTAAAAACCAGCACCTTATGTGATAAGTACTCTGGGGTCATCCTTGGTTTATGCTGGTTTATGCTTCGTTATAGTTTACTATTTTACAGAAGACTCTACAGGGTTTTAGTCCAGATGAGCAGTCTTTGAAGAGGTGTTTTGGGTTTGGTTTGGTTTAGATTTCTTTGAATTGGGTTTTTTGTTTATTTGTTTTGGGGTTTTGGTGTGTGGTTTGTTTTTATTTATTTTGGGGTGTTTATTTGTTTTGGGGTTTTGGTGTGGGGTTTGTTTTTATTTATTTTGTTTTTTTTTTTAATATAAGAAAATGCTTAGAAAAAAATGAGAACATTTGTGTGATTTCAGTGACTTCCATGTCTGATTCCATAATATATTTTATGGTATGTTGCTAATACAGTCCTGTGTCTATCCTCAGAATTAAGTTCTCATTAGTCTTTTGCCCTTAGGAAAATCCACACACAAAATGCAAAACTGTCGTGTATTGAACATAGTCATCTCACTTCTTGAATTACAGAATTTTTAGTAGATCTCAGGAGATAGTTCTGTCATTGATCCTGTCATCGATTTAGCCTCATACCAAACAGTTCCTCGAACAGCAACTTTTATATCTGGTTGCAGATTGGTCTGTGCTGTTGCCCATTGGTGTTTGCCATAGCTAATAGAGTGGAGATACAATTCTGAGTATCAACACTCAGAATAATATGTAATATGGAAAATAGTATCTATCATACAACCTCTATATAGGAAACAGTTTCCACATTTTCATGGCATAGTGGCCCTTGCTCATACACTGTTTGCAAATGTTGGACTCACTTGCTGTACACACAATATAGTCACCATGTGCTGGCTCATCCCTCTGAGGCTGTAGATTCCATCCAGCCCCAGAGTACTGCCCAGGGGCTCCAAGATATTTATGACAGCACTGAGTATGATTAACTTTCTGTTCTTCAAGTAAAGACTCTTGGTGATCTTTTTCTAATTTCCGTATTTTCCTAATTTTCTTCAGTTCATACCAATAGGATATTTGCCTGTTAGAATTACTCAGAATTTGGAATTATTGTGGCTGTTCCCTGTGATTAGAGGAAAATGTCATTTCTGAAACAATAGCTTTCCAGTATGCAGCATTCTGTTCCTCTTCTGCTGTTTTATGTCTTGCATAACAAGACTTCCCCCCTCCTCATCTTGGCTTGTTTAGTTTAGAAAAATTTTAAATGTCAGGTTTTATCTTCTTTCATTGTTGCTGGAAGATTTCTTATTGGAGAGGAAAGCTGTCTCAAGAGAGAGGTATATTGATTTCAATTGCTTTAGAAACAGGGGTTGAACCTGTAACATTTTAAATTCTTGTTTGGTTTATTTCATGAGATATCTGTATGAACATCAACTTTACAGGCTGTGATAGTATTAGATGATCTGTGCTTTGCATTTGAATGCTCATTTATAGTAATGCTTTATTTAAAAACACCCAGCAACAAATAATATTTATATACATAAGTTATTTCTAAATTTAACCCTCTTTTCCCACCCAAGTGACACCCACAGCTCTCTTTCTATGATCCCAGCTTTTAACAGAGGCCTACATGCCAGAAGTTGTCTTTTTAACTGCGTATCATTCAGCACATTTCAGAGACGACCACCAAATTTAGCTTTGCACGTTTATTGTCTGTGATATTGTGCTCCTGTTGTGGCAGCGTCTAGATGACTCAACTCATGCCCAAGATTGGCTTTATTATAAAAATAACTAACTGGTTGTGCAAGTTGGCCGAGTTTTAAGTTGTCAACTTAACTTTCCTGTTCCTCCTATAGGTGTCCGTGTCCGGTTGCGTGGCCAGGTGTAAGAGTGCCCTCTCCTGGGTGGAACAGCGCGGTTTGGCTTCTCTCCCTCTGTTGGGAAGCTCTTCGCCTTCTCCAGCCTTTCCTGGTGAGGAAGAACTCGCAGGAGTTCTGCAAGCAGAAACACCAAAACCAGGAGAAAAGGAGTTAATTCGATGTTCTGGACGAGAGAGGAGGTACTCACTCATGGTGCCTGCACTTCCCACATTATATTTTTAGTGTCGTTAGCAGCTGAAATAGATGTGCATTAAAAGGCAGTAAAGGTTCTAACTAAACATTCTGAAGTCATTCAGTTTGAATTCATACAGTGCAATTCATCTGACTTAGGGGAGTTAGATCAGAAATCATTTCAGCTATTGATTTTCCATCAATCAATCTATGGCTTAAACAAGATTTAGCAAAGTTTTCACTGAATAATGAATGTGCAGTTTGTTTTTTTTTTAGTTTAATAACACCTTATTGTTCTTCACTTATTAAGGGCTTTTATTAGAAATTGACAGGACACCCTGGACTTTTCATTAATTCGATGGCCTGCCAATATCTTCTAAATTAATGTGACATCTCAACCTGATGTTTCTGCTAGGAAAAACTTGGATACAAACAGACTCAATGCTTTTAACTCTGTTAGCAAAATTACTGGGATTTTAAGCCTCCACTTCTTTGTGGAGGAATGATTTTCAACTGGTGACACATACACCTCAGGGTCTAGGGGCCATTTCTTATGGCTTCATGAAGAAGGGAAAAAAAAGCAGAAAAAAAAGCAGGTTCAGCTGTGAGACAGTTCTTGCAGTTCTTGTAATTTTGCAGGAGGTCCCAAGTTTATTAATATTCTTAACAAGCAGGCATCTACCTTGAAAAATCTGGCATCCACAGACTGACAAGTTGATTACAGGGAACTAAAAGCATGTCTTGTAGAGGAAAAAGTGTAAAGCTATGCTCCTTTCTTCCTATTACAAAAAGATAGCAATCTTTTTGAGGGTTCTTTCAAAATGAAAGCAAGCTGTGAATATAGAAATAGATTTTACAACTTAACATGGCTATTATTATTAGTTTTATGAATATTAGAGTTATAAAGGAAGAGAGGATTTGGCCAATGATATAAAGCATTTAGTCACTATGCTATGTTGCTGGTATATTGTTTTCAAAAAACAGTTTCTACCCCGAGTGAAGAATTTGTACCATTTCAAGTATTTTGTATTGTCATCTATTAATGTAATAACTTAGAGTACATTATCATATCTTTGTAATTTTAATATGATGGTCTTCCTTTCACAGAAAGGTACAAAAGGGACTTACATCTGCCTTAGAAGGGCAGCTGGACAGCTTTTCCTGGCCAGCTGGACATTATCTTCTCCTCATGTTCATAGGATTTGTGACTGAATAGCAATCACTGCTATTTTAATGACTAGAGGGGCTGAAATCAGATTCAGGCTGATGCTCAGCAAACCTCCATTTCATAAATGTCATCAGCACTGAAGTATATTGGACCTTGAATCTGGAAGCTTAAATTTGTAACTCAGTGCAGTGGTAGCCAGGGAAGTCCCTAATAGTCTTATACAGTACATGTGATCCCAACTCAGAAAAGGTTTCCAGCTATAAAGGAATACAGATTAAAGGTGTATGAATACAAGCATAGTACAAGAATATGTGCAGTAACATCTGAAATCTACTAGAAGCCAAACCAGAGAGAGAACATACTTCAGTATAGTTTTTATCATCAATTGTTGCGAATTCCTTCAATGGTCTCTCTGCTTTGTAAAGCACAAGATTTTTATGGATCCTGAAAGGTAGGAAAATACAATTTCCTCCAATAAAAAAGAAACCTGGAGCTCTTGAATTCAGCTATTATTGCTTGATCTAGCAATTTTTGAATCTGAGGCTTTTTGAGATTTGTAACTAGAATTTGAACTTATTTCTAATGATGGCCATCTTGCTAAACTGCAGTGTAATCTGTCATGATGGGCACCAAGTCCACAAGTGATGGGAGTCTTTTGGAACTGTCTACAGAAAAATTTATGAAACAGTGAAGTTTGTCAGAGATGATCCAGAAAGAGCTCAGCCATGACAGATGGGGAATTCATTGCTGTTGATATGTTGATACCCTTCTAAAATAGCTGCATTTTGGAGACTAGAACAATTTTGTATTAGAAAAAAAAAGAACCCAAATTTTTCTATTGATCTTATGACAGTGGAATAACAATTTAGGGTTAAATCATTAAGTCTAAATCACTAGTCACTGTTTAGACCATAGTTGTGTAAAAAGTTAATTGAACTTCATTTGAAATCATAGAAACCAGTGAGGACCAATTCAAGAATACAAGTTAAGACAATCAGATTTGTTTTCCTAACCTGGTTGTCTCCAGTTTGGCCATGTGGCTAGCAAGAGCACAGGATATGGCAAGTTGTTAGAGAACAAGGAGGATAAAGCCAGGTTAAACAAACAAGGCTCAAATAAAGTTCTGTATTGAGGAATGCACAGTTTGCCTGAACACAGCAGATAACAGCAGTTTCTCTGGTCTGTGGATCTCTGCCAGGCACACAATGTTTCACAGAACAGCATCTAGAAAATCCTACTATTCTGTTTGCCTTTCTTTTCAGTAGTAGCATATGCCTTTGTTTAGGTGGAAGATATAGTTTAGATGTAAGGAGTTTCGTGTACATTTTTCTTAGATGAAGGGTAGCAATTACAGCAGTTTCAGTGAAGTATTAGCCATCTCAAAAAACTCCCTGTTACAGCTTTGCCATCATTTTGCCAGAGTGCAAAAATATCACATGGTAAATTGGAACTAGTGTTATCTCTTTTTTTCTTGGTAAATAATGCCTTGGCTTTTTAATGGATGGTTACTCTTAAATTTCAGTCATATACTGAATTACACTGAAAAAAATATACAATATGGTTACAAAAATATACAATACTAACTGCAAAGCTGCATATATCCATTTCAGATCAGAGTAATTCTCAGTTCCTGACCAGAAAAGTTTAACTCATTGCTGCTCCTTATTTATACATAGTAAAGTATTAAAAAAATCCTTTGGGATCTTATTTTCCATTCATTCTCTCACATTTTTTTCTGCATTTAACATTCATCAAATCTGCTTGCTTGCATTTTGAGCTTGTGGTTCATCTATTAGCTGCGGCTTCTTCTATGAGATGTTCACTTGGAAATGAGCAGGGATTCATTTTTATTTCAAGGCTGTGAGAACTGTAACAGTTGAGGGCTCTGACTCATGTTCAGAGGCATTTTCAGACTGAATGCTGAAATGGCTCTGAACATAGAGGGTGACATGAGATGTGTTTTTCCCCAGTGGCAGCAATTTTCAGATGAATATAGCAATGTTAGCTGCTGGTAAGTTTATGGCTACAGATAGCTCATGGCTGTGAACTACACTTGCTTATGAAGCAGTTCACACTGTTTCTCATCTTTTCTTTGCAAGAAAGCCACCACAATTGTGACACACTGTTTCTCATCTTTTCTTTGCAATAAAACCACCACAATTGTGCAGCTACTCTTATGGTTTCTGCTCCAGAGGAAAAAAATTGTTAAGGTTATAGGAGAATTCGTTCACTTAAACCAGAGGAAAAAAATTGTTAAGGTTATAGCAGAATTTGTTCACTTAAAGCACATTTTTAGAGGGGATTTCCCAAAGTATTTGCAAAATAATGCTCCCAACATTGATTGCATAATTATCAATCACAGTGAAATTTAGCTTAAGACCCTTAACTTATGTAGTTAGTAACATTGATTGCATAATTATCAATCACAATGAAATTTAGATTAAGACCCTTAACTTATGTAGTTACGGAGAATTTACTGTTCTAATTCTACAGATCCATTTCAGCCTAGTTCAGATGGTGTATTTTTACCAGTGAGTGTTATCATTAACAGTTTGGTGGTTCAGGTCTTAATCCTCTATTTTTAAATTACTTTTTGCAAACCTGATCTTTATAAGTGTCCCAACTGGTCTGCTTCCATTTCATATTTGCAATATTCCTGTAGTTACGGAGAATTTACTGTTCTAATTCTACAGATCCATTTCAGCCTAGTTCAGATGGTGTATTTTTACCAGTGAGTGTTATCATTAACAGTTTGGTGGTTCAGGTCTTAATCCTCTATTTTTAAATTACTTTTTGCAAACCTGATCTTTATAAGTGTCCCAACTGGTCTGCTTCCATTTCATATTTGCAATATTCCAGTTAAGTGGTCCCAACTGGTCTGCTTCCATTTCATAGTTACAATATTCTAGTTAAGTGTAAAATAATCCTTGTCATCCCCTCAACTTCAAATTTCCTTCATCCATTTCCTAGTTTGGAAAACTTCCTTGGGCAGCTGTGATCTGGCAGCATTGCATCAATCCTTTGTGATCATTTCCCCTGGCCTGTAGCTAATTGAGCTCAGAAGTCTGTGTTGGTATGTTGATTCTTCAGGAGCACAAGTGATCCTCCACAGATCCTCTAACAGTTTCAGTGGAGTTTCTTCTTTCCACTGAGCCATACTTTTAGTGTGAGTTCTGACAATTGTGGTTGAATGTTCATTAAGCTGTACACTGGCAGAAAATCTGGCAGTATAAATTTGGTTCAGTGGTGATCACATGACTAAATTTCTGTTAAATTAACCTGAGTACACAATATAGTCTTTGTGCCAGCCAATTCCCAGGCTTGCTGCCTAGTGTCCCAAAGTGCTTTGCAATTCTCCAGTGCTTTGTGAGATGCCAGCCCAGCTGAATTCTAGGAATGTTTGCGAGCAACTTTTCTAAGGCCTTGGCTTCTTTTTCCAAAATTAGATTCCCCTTTCCGAAAAACCCAGTGTGGCTGCCAAAAAGCTGCTCCTACCTTGCTACTGCAAGGGTACTTTATAATCTTTTCCTTTCCAATTTCTGGATGCCATTTTCAGACCATTCTGCAGACCTTTTCCAAGTGGCACTTCAGTATCAAGATTTGCAGCAGAGTTTCCTGCAGGTTCCTTCCAGGAATAGCATTATCTACTCATTACGGGCTGTGTACAAGAAAAGAGGGAGCAGACAGAAGAGGACTTACATTAAGAGGATTTGCCCCATTTCTAGGTCATTTTTTGGGTCTGATGAAACTGCATGAATTGCAGATGAAGAATTTCCACTCCACAAATTATCTGGATGTCAGCAGTACAGTGCCTAATGGCATGACTTATGCAGCAAAGATGAGAAGAACATCAGCAGAAAAAGAACTTCAGAACGGGAAAAGTAATGTTCTTGGGTATCTCTAAACAATCTCATCCATTATTTGGCAAGTTAGATCATCAACACGACTTCTGCTTTTCCATTGCCTATTGGGGTAGAAAAATTGAAAGCTAGCACTGTGATGTGGAATGTGACATCTGCCTGTTGCTTTACCAAGTGCCAAATCCACACTACTGTCAGATGACGGATGTAGAGAATGTCATAGTATGTTTTGCTCAGCTCCCACACTCCTCCTTTGTACAGGGTTATTGGTGGAAGGAACATTACCATCTTCTGCCCTTCAAACACAGTTGTCTTCATAGTTTGAGCTTGGCAGTGGCCAGCACGATACTTTTAGTATGCCAAAATCAGCGGATTTACTACTCTGTCCTTGTTACTAGCTGATTTTGAATGCATCTCATGCCTTTCTTCATAAAGTAGCCTAAGTCATCACTGTTTTCATCCTACTTTGACTGCCAGAAAGGAGACTTCATAGAGTGAGTCTGAAAACAGCCTCCATCTCAGGATCTCATTTTCCTGCTGTATCGTGCACTAAATTTGTGAGTGTAAGGGGGAGCAGATGGCTGAAGCCTGGGAGTAGGAAGCTGAGACAGAATCAGTGCCTGCTATGGCTTGTTCATTTGCCCGTGGGAACCAGGAGGGCCAAATTCTGAGAGATGTTCTGGCAGAATGTTTTATGCAAAATACACAGCTACTTTCTGCTTGTGTATATGTTCTTGCTGATTTGAAAGCAATAAGCTTATGCATTTTTTCTCTTGTTTCTGGTCTCTCCTTTCTGCAGTTCCTATTGCCTGCCTCTCTTCCTTGACAGTTCATCCTCTGAAGTTTCATCCACGGGGATAACCCTTTCACAAATCCATCCTTCCTTAGGCTCATCAGCTTCCCATATTTCCAAGAATGCAAATGGAAACATATATGCTGAACAAAGAATGGGAAAAATAATTGCTGTTTTGCTGTCAAAAAGGCAGTGCAAATAATGCAGAATTCAATACTGGAAAAAAACCCATCAGCTTTTCACTGAGACCAGTTAGGTAGAACTATTTACAGACGTGCAGAACTTTGCAGTAACAACACAAGGTGAAGAAACTAGAGTAGGGGAGGGGGAGCTGCCTGGTGTGAGTGCTTGTATGTCACCCAGAGGGCTAGCCAGCCACATAGTGCTGCTTGCACACCTCATCAAGGCACAGTTTTGAGAGATTAGCAAACGTGGTGCAAGTACCTGGATGGGGTGATGTGAGAAACGAGCCAGAATGGCGTGGTGTGCTGAAGTTTGAGGAGGCTGTGTTTGATTCACAGTAAGAGAAGAAGATGTCACAGCTCTAGCTGTAAGTGCCATCACTGCATACTGCTTCTTTGTAGCTGCCTCAGTTGTCATCACCATCATCTCCTGCCTCTCCTTTATAGACTCTTTGCAGGTTCATATTATTTCTGACAAGGCATCTGGTGCTGCTGGTCCAGCTCCCTTAGTCTTGCCCTTCCAGTTCTAGAGTTGTTCAAATTCAGTTCTCCAACAATCAATCACTATGAGACTCTCTTCTCAATTTCAATGGTTGCCCCAAGTATCCTTTTAGCAACAGCAGTCTGTTTGCATTGTCCAAGAGCTCTTTGGCAGGAAAATACAAGTGCTCAGTGTTCCAGCCTCAGCTTGGCAGGAGGAACCTTCCTCTCTGCTACTGTGGAGTTGCCATTACTCTCCTCTGTTGTTCGAGCCAGGACTAATGGTAAGCTGTGTCTGGTTTGGGGATTTCAGGATCTCAGATCCAGTTTCTAGAACAATGGCTAGCCCTGTGTGCTAGGTGTGGGAGACAAAGAGGCAAAGGCTGCTTAATGGTGTTGGGAAGCTGCCTCTGCTTGCTTCAAGGGTGGCTTGTTCCTGGTGAAGGGTTAGGAGGATGGATTGGGGTAGACAAGATATGAGCTCTGCATAGTTTAGCTTTTCTGTGTGATGGCCTGGCTTTGTGTCAGTGCCTCACTTCCCTTTTCACTATTGCCACTGTTGGGTGCTAAGGCAAGAGATAGGGCTGAAACATGGGAGAGGCAAGATCCACAGCAAGTCAGGCCTGTGTGGCATGGCTACTCAATGCCTCTCAGGAAGTGGAATGGGTATGTTCATGGCCAGCCCTAACCAAGCAGAGTTAGCCTACTGTGGAGGAATGGCTTAGGGCTA
>NW_008656069.1:0-509 GCF_000695815.1 Acanthisitta chloris | reverse complement strand
GATCCCTCCCTGGGTGCATCACTGACTTTCACTCCCACAGGGTCGCCAGCTACCACTGGGACAGGGACACTGGTCCTCTTCCTCCAGGATGTGAATGACAACAGACCTGTCTTTTCCCAGGCAGTTTTCAGAGGATCTGTGCCGGAGGGAGCTGTGCCAGGTGGGACCACTGCTGCTGCACTGAAGGCAGCACTGGGGGGACTTTTTTCACCAATAACCACATGCTCCCAGGGACACTGGTGCTGTGGGTTCTGGCCACGGATGCGGACGATGCAGTGAGCTCCAACAATGGCGTTCTGGTCTACTCCATCCTGCGCCAGGCACCGGAGCAGCCCCAGCCCCACATGTTCACCATCGACAGCAGCTCCGGGCTGATCTCCGTGGCTGCGGCAGGGCTGGCAGCAGAGGTGAGCCCTGGGCTCCCACCCAGCTCTCTCCTCCCGTTCAAGGGTGACACAAACTCTCGCCGCAGGTGGTCCCCGAATACACGCTGGAGATCCAGGCCGCCG
>NW_008656068.1:3655-5717 GCF_000695815.1 Acanthisitta chloris | reverse complement strand
CACCTCCCGGAGCGCCCACCCCGAGCCGCGGGCACGAGGGGAAGGAACGGAGGGTCCCACCCCACCCCGGGGAGAGAGGGATGCCCTCGGCAAACAGCTTTTGTTTTGCTTTTGTGTTTTCCTTTCTAAATAAAGAAGGCGCGAAAATAAAGACGTGGGCAAACAAGTTTTATTTAAGAGAGTACAGCTCTGGACAAATATTTGGGCAGGCAGAGTTCAGGGCATGGGGAGTGGAAGACAAACACAAACAGCACAGGTTTCAGCGTTGCTGAGGGTTGGTGTGGCACTGCCTGCCCGTGCAAGCTCTGGAGGGACAGGTAGTGCACACAGGGAGCAGGGACAAACATTTTCACATGGACAGTGTGCTCGTTGGGATGTGACCTCCTAATTCAGGTCCTCTTTGAGAAAAACCAGTATGTTGAGTATGTCCAGCAACACCAGGAGCACACAGCTATTCTGTTCATAGCCCAACGACTGGGTAAACCCTTAGGCTACAGAATGATAGTTCATCCCAGTCCATCACCCTCCTCTTGATTCCAACAACTTGTTAAGTCAAGCTGTTGGTGAGTGCCTTGTTAGACTGCAATCTAACTTTATGTCAGCCTGCTAACTGTGCTGAGAAGTAAAGCCTGAATGGAAATGAGGGACATACATGCTCAGAATCTGCTAAGGGTTTAATTATTTCTCATTAATTGGAGGTAGACTCGCTTGATTTGTTAGACCTAAGTGTTGAAAAGTTGTCTCCTACTGACAAGTTGGAAATGAGAAAAGTGCTAATTGGACTATGATTATAATAATCCCTAGGCTGTACTGCATTTAAACTCCAGTAGGAACTCGAGAGAATTTGCCTTGATCTCATTTGTTTGAAATCAAAGATGAGTAGAGGTAAGCAGAGTATCAGTGGTGCTGGTGTAGTGCTTGGTTTTTACAACAAAGGAGCTCATTCCCTGTGAAGTGGGAGGGGAGCAGAGCCCACACCCAAGCACTGGACAAGAACCTGATTGCCATCATTCATTTCATGTTTGGCCAGTCAATGCTCTGAAAGTGTCTGTTGAGACCTGAGTGCTGACTTAGTCTTGAGTAAATTCCTTTTCAGAGAATTCCTCTCCCTCTGCCATGCTGCAGTAGCTCTCACCAATGTTAAGCAGGATTGCTGCTAAAGGCCATGGGACCACCTGCTTTTTTTTCCACCCTGAGATAGTCTCTGAGCTTCACTCAGCTCCAGTTTCCTCCTCAAAACTGAAGCCAGTAGTTCTCTGCTCTCCAGTCCCAGGAAGCCCAGGATTTTCACAGCTTTTTCACCCAGCAAAATGAACAGCTGAGCCATGGAGAGTATCAGATAGGATGGCAGCAGTAGGACATTAAAGATCTGGAGCAAGAGGTAGACAAAGTTCCAGGTGAAAGAAGAAAGTACAGTGCACAACAGCTGGTGAAAAAAAAAGAGGAACAGAATTGTCAAGGCAATGATGTTTTCAGAAGAGGTTCCATTTTCAGTGGGATACACTTGGTTTTGAAACCACAAGTGCTTGTTCTCTTCCCTCACCCACCCAACACAATCAACAAGCCTTTCAGTATGAGCATTATGTCCTACAAAAGACAAGTCCAAGCTGCTGTGTTCAAATCAACATTTGTACGTGAGAAGAGCTCTAGGAGAACCAAATGGTACCCTAGACAAGTCCAAGCTCATTCTTAGCATTGTTAGCCTTTGAAAAATCATGAAATTAATTAAAATAAAATAGGAAGAATTGCTACTACTCTGATTTGGTAGTGCCTTGGTGGTGTTAATGGTGTTAAAAATGCTTTCACTTAAGATAGAGCTGATTCCATGGTAAAGCTCAGCATCAGGGTGTGTTAGTCAAACTACTGCAGCAGTTTAAGATGATTCCAGTTCTTAGTTAGTCCAGCCCAACCAAGGTTATCACTCCAGCAAAATGGTGGAAAGAAATGTGAGTGAGTACCTCAGTTGCTGCAACTCAAAAATCCCAGCAATGTAACTGAGAAGACAGAACTGTGAACAGTGGGAGTGGATGCACAGAGCAGCTTTCCGTTGTGAGCCCCTTTC
>NW_008656068.1:2254-3644 GCF_000695815.1 Acanthisitta chloris | reverse complement strand
AAAAGAGAAGACACACCAGACACGAAGCTCTTCCACTGCTTCAAATATATCTTTTGGGATTTGTGTAAAGCCTAAGAGGATTGGGACTGCCATGTTTGCAAAGAGGCTTCTGGCTTCAACTCTTACTGAGCAAGGGAAACACATCTTCTTTTTCAGCACATACTTGACTGTAAGAAATCTGAAGAACCTTTTAAAAATACATAATATCAGCCACGAATACTAGGAGAGTTTCTATACACAGTTGAGCTAAACTTCTCATCTTAGAAGAATAAGTAGCATTTTTTTCTGTTTTCAAAGCAATCCTCAAGGACTTTTAAAATATGCACACATACCTTTAAATATATGTAGACACACATATTCTTACAGCACACATGTATGATTGTTATTCTGCACAATTTTGTGTTACCTTTGCTTTGTCCACAACAGGAGTTATTCCAAATAAGGAAGACAGAAAATAAAACCTCCTGTTAGTCATTAAACCAGGCAGAAACCCATCTTGAAGCTTTTTCTTACCCAAGAGGCTGGGAAGTCAGGCAGAGGTGAAAAAAGTCAGAGCAGAAGCACAAAAGCAGTAGATATGCAAAGAGGTCACCTGGTCACACTACTCACCATCATGATGTTACAGAAATTGCTCTTCTCAACGTGGGAATATCTTATTTTCTGGCTCTGGGACCAGCTGCCCAAGGTCACAGCCAGAAGACTTTGCTTTTGGCTTTTTACATTTGAGCTCAGATAAGCAGGCTTAGGCCTCAGCCTTCCCACAGATTCAAGGGGTTGTGGCTCCTCTTGCATCTCTGTACTGGAAACATCACTCTGGTTTTCTTCCTCTGTTAGTTCATCTTCATATAAAGAGTCAGAATCAGGCTCATCAGAAGATTTTTTCTTTATCTTTTCTGTGCTGGGAATCTGTGCTAGAAACAGGTTCAAAAAGAATATGTAAAATATCTGTATGTGCCTTTTTCTCCCTCACTTACATATTCCACCTAGGAGCTAGGCAAGGTCTTTCTGAACCTTTTTCAGCCCAAATATAGGATTTCCAAACCCAACTAAACAATAAAAGGTCTGTACAACTGGTTGATTTTAACTAAATAGCTCTTAATCAGCCACTGTATTAAAGGAGAAGCTGAAACATCAACAGCCTTTTACTTATGGCTGCTGTAAACTAGCATGAAGTAAGTGGCTATGACTGAATTAGTTAGGAAGTTATTAAAAAGAGCACTTTTATTTTTCTCTCCTATGAATCACTGAGAAATACTATCATGTTCTCATTCTGTAAATCTGCTAGGATGTAAAAAATTTAGGACTGTGTCTAGTCTTACTGATTGCAGTGTAATTTAGAGCATTTGTGGCAATTGCTGGAGGCCTAGTGCTAACAACAGTCACTACAGGG
>NW_008656068.1:0-2234 GCF_000695815.1 Acanthisitta chloris | reverse complement strand
GAATAGTCTGAAAATCCCATTCAAAGCACCAAGAGGTTCCAGAGTTACTCTATCCTGGTAAAAACCTAAGCACTCAACTCAAGTGTAAGTATGTGACACAGCTACCATTCAAACTATGCAAAACAGATATTTTATCACTGATTTTGAACTTACAACTGATTCCTCATCCAGGATTACTTTTGCTCCAGCATTAGGGCAAGGTAACAAGGCTTTATCCTCATGACTACATCAACAAGCTTATTATTAGTCTAAACCAAAGCCTGTTATCAGTTACTGACATGTTAGAAGTAAGAATCAGTGATGCATTGGGGAAAAAAAAAAGAGCAAAATACACAAATAAATGAAAATGCATGTCTTGTTCCCTTCAAAATTTTCTGTCAGCCTCAGCCTTGATAAAAGAATTCCTTATCAGCTCTCCCAGTAACACTCTGCACATACCCCAAATACAGAGGCATAAGAGAACTATAGTGCCAGAGCCTAAAGTGTACAAAACTAAAGGGTTAGCTTTGCTTTCTGGGGGGTTCTTTACACAGAAATCTACACAAATTTTCTCAGAGGTAATTTCTTAAATGGAATTACCTCTGAGAAAAAGGGAGAGTATAAGGAAGAACAGCAGGCAGCACCTTGTCTCCTTCTAAACACTTTTTAACAGAAAAGCATATTAATTTGTGTTTGTTTTTCTATATCCTACCCCCAGTGCTAACCAGCCCTTTAGTTTCCTTCTGTGACAAGTGGCATTAGGCTAAAAATAGCTAGTAGAGTGCCTTAAAGACAAAGCTAACTTTATGCAGAAGCATTTTATCTGATCAACTGCAGAACTTACCTTCATTGAGTAGCAGCTGTAGCCAGATAATCATGATGATCAACAGCATTACAAATGGCAAACAGAACCAGAAGAAAATCAGAGGAAAGGTCAGCTCATTCACCAAAGGAACCAGAGGATACCTCATGGCTTGTTTCAGGTTGCACTAAGTTTAGAACAGTTTGCCTGCTCTGCTTTCTAACTGCCTTTTAATAACTCTCATTGCAACACTGTTAATCAAAAGAGGACTAGTGATAAACCAGCACAACTAGCAAAGGGGACACAGCCCCGTGCTAGGGAGGGAGGAGTAAGGATTAAATACAGGATAAGAACAACTGAGAAAACATCTGATTTGATTGGCCTTTCTTTGGCTGCTATTTAAAGGATAAATACAAGTTAGGAAGATTTCAAGGCTTATGTTAAAACAGTTGTTAAAGATATGGTCACGTCTTTGGATATAAGGGAGATAACCAAGTGCTACTTTGAGACTGAGTAGCCAAGGCTGCTTTTGAGAAAGAAGTAATGCAGAGACAACCCTACAGAGATGTGTAGAGGATGACTAGCTAAGAATTACTTCTCCCAGGCTCTTATTCGACACAGAGTGCAAAAACGTGCCATATTAATATTGACTCTATTTTTAGCCTTCTTTCTCTCTTTCTATCCAGTAGTTAATCCTTTAGGAAAATGAACCTTTGTATTTTAATTGCCTTTCTATCTCCCTTCCCTCCAAGAAAGACAACTAGCATGCTTCATAGGACATATGTCTGTAAATGTATTGCTTAAAAGTAAAGGAGTGCAGCGGTGGTCAAAGCAGGAACCAGAGAGGTGACTAGATAACTTGATATTCATCATGCTGGTGTGTTTCTCCTTCAATCATACAAAACCTATTGCTTACCTCACAGAGGGTTGTTTGTCTAAATTAATTGTTTGTGTAGCTCTCCGTAGAAGAGAACAGTGATGTAAGTGCACATTACAAGTGATTGCATGCATTTAATGTTCATACTTGTGTGCATGTGTTTGTTTTTAGGTAGTAACAGCTCCTTGAAATGAGCCTTTTAATCCCAAGATCTAAATGAACTCTGCAAATTCTTATTAATTCACATTAATAACACCCCTCTGTGATAAAAGAAAGCTATTATCCTTACTCTGTGCAATGGGTAAACAAGTGAGAAAAGTCATTAATGCCCTGAGCTTCAAGGATGCTCAATATTTGAGTCCCCATTTCACACAGTGGGGGGGGGGGGGGGCGGGGGGGGGGGGGGCAGGTTGGAGGCATCTCTGAAAAACAGACTGTTTGTGGATTGTCTATAGATGCAGCACCAAGAGGGATGGAAAGGAGCTGAATCCCGAGGCTGTGATCTTTTTAGTTCTAATGGTAAAGTGTTTCACTTAGTCACATCACTGTCAGGCAGAAAAGGACCTGGGAGTTTGG
>NW_008656067.1:0-261 GCF_000695815.1 Acanthisitta chloris | reverse complement strand
CCGCTGGCAGCCCCGCTGCCCCCGGCTCTGTCTCTCTCTCCCTGACCCCCACCACCCCGGCATGACGCTGCCTGACAGCTTGCAAATAGGAGTCAGGAGGTCCCTGGGGGTTTAGGACAGGTCCCTGGGGCAGGTTTAGAGCCGGAAAGGGCAGCACGAGCCTCATCAAGCGTCTCGTTAATTGGGGAAGGGTTAGATAGGAGGGGGATACACCAGGGGAGTAAACCCAGCAAATCCGCACAAACAAAAACATTTGGAGCA
>NW_008656066.1:0-461 GCF_000695815.1 Acanthisitta chloris | reverse complement strand
GGTCGCTTTTGGGGCCCGCCGGGCTGAGGTTTAGGGTTCCCCATGGAGATTTTGAGGTTCCCCAAGAGAAATTTTTGGGGTCTCTCAGTGTCCTGTGGCCCCAACTCGGGGCGATGTCATATCAGCCATGTTGGGTTGGGGTCCCTGAGGGGATTTGGGGTTCCCCTGAGTTTTGGGGTCCCCCAGGGTGGAATTTTGGGGTCCCACCTGGTCATGTGTCGCCGTGCCGGGGCGATGGCGTATTCTGCCACGGCCGTTTTCCCTGCCGAGGTGTGAGCGGCGACCAGGACCGAGTGTCCCTGCTCCAGGCACAGCACCGCGCGCTGCTGGAACGGATCCGGCCAGAACGACCACTTGGGTGCAAAAAAATGGGGTATGGGGTACCCCAAAATTCGGCTGAGACCCCCCCAGGGTACCCCAAAATCCCTCTGAACCCCCAGGACCCCCAAAATCCTCCTCCA
>NW_008656065.1:1025-1395 GCF_000695815.1 Acanthisitta chloris | reverse complement strand
GGCAGATCAGAGCAGCTGAAAGCTGCAAAGAGCAAAGTGCCTCGGGGGGAGAAAGGGCTGTGGAACAAAGAGCGAAACAGGAACCCACACAAATTAAGGCAGAAACTAATTAATTGATTTATTAATTGGATTGGGTCAGATCTTCTTTTTTTTATTAACACCTCATATAAACTTCCGGGGGCTATTCTGCCTAGCAACGCTCTCTGATTGGCCCGCGCCGCAGCGCCAACCATTCACCGCCGCACTCCTTCCTAATCTACCTAGCAACGCACTGCGATTGGCTGCGACCTCCTTGAGCGAAGCGCTCTGCCTTCCAGGTGCTGAAATCTGCCTAGCAACGCATCCTGATTGGTTTAGACGTCGTGGCGCG
>NW_008656065.1:695-970 GCF_000695815.1 Acanthisitta chloris | reverse complement strand
AGCAGTGCGCGGCGTGGACGTAGGGGCCACCTTCGAGCTCTGAGGGGTTAAAGGAGAAAAAAAGGGAATAAAAAACATTTTGGGGGCTCTGAGGTGTTAAACGTGGAAAAAAACCGGGAAAAATCCGTTCTGGGGGGTTTAAGGGCTTTAAAGGAAGAAAAAACACATTTCAGGGGTGCTGAGGGGGTGAAAGGCGGAAAAAATGGAAAAAAATCCATTTTTTGAGCGTTGAGTGTGTTAAAGGAGGATAAAACGGGGAAAAATCCGTTCTGGGG
>NW_008656065.1:0-216 GCF_000695815.1 Acanthisitta chloris | reverse complement strand
GGGATTCCTTCCCCTTTGTTCCCCCCCTCTCGGTGACATCACGGCTGTGACGTCATCGCCCTCCCCTTCCTGCCATGGCCGGGCCGGGGTGAGGGACTGGGGAAACTGGGAGGACTGGGAGGGGGGAAGGCTGGGATTGGGGGGGAACTGGGAACGGGGAGGGGGGAAACTGGGAGAACTGGGAATGGGGGAGGAAATTGGGATTGGGGGAAATTG
>NW_008656064.1:0-218 GCF_000695815.1 Acanthisitta chloris | reverse complement strand
ATTGGCGAAATCTATAGGCCACGCCCCTTAATCGAGGCCACGCCCCCTCACCCAAACCACACCTCTCCCTGTTAAACCTCATCCCTCACCTCATTATCCTCCCAGAAACCACATCCCTCGTTTTCAGCATCATCCCTGCACCAGCCCAAGCCACATCCCTTCCAAACATCAGTCCTAAGTGGCTTAGCCCATTGATGCTCTTTCCTTCCCAAACTCCA
>NW_008656063.1:30135-36526 GCF_000695815.1 Acanthisitta chloris | reverse complement strand
CCCTGCCCTGCCCTGCCCTGCCCGGGGGGTGCTGGGCGAGGGGGCAGAGAGTACCGCCACAGACATCTCAGCAGCGTTCGGGGGTCACTACAGGGGGCACCGGCACCCCACTGTCTTCACGCGCGGGGTGTGCTGTAGAGTTTTCTCACTTGTGTTAAGGCAGGATAATAGTACAAGTGTGTTTTCTTCATAGTTCTGGTTGGACAGTCATCGTCAGAGCCCAAAGTGTTCGGAGCTGAATGTGGCCCCTAGGAGAGCTTAACAGGGAGGAGAAGCACTGCTTTGTTTAACTTGTGTAAACAGTTCTGCGTGTAAACTTTTGCTTTGGAATGAAGAAGTTGCAAACTTTGGTTCAATAAGCAGAAGCTTATCACTGAGCTGTTGCAGGAGGCAGTGGTCATGTCTCACCTAGTCAGATGTCCTGTCTCCAGCTGGAGCCCAGTCCTGACTGCTCCAAGTCTCCTGGCTCGGATCTCAGCACACTCCCTGACTGCATCCAGGCTGCACCTCTGCCCTCCTCTCCCACACCTGAGCTGGACTCGTGGTTCTGTGCAGACCTCAGCAGTTGGTGACTGCAGGAACCTGGGAAGGATGGTGGTGGATCAGTGGTGGATGCTCCAGGGAGCGTCACAGAAACAAAACAAATACAGCATGTCCTTGCAGCGTTGGGCAGGTCAGGGCGGTCCTGGAACAGAGGTTGCCTTTTGGGCTGTCAGGTTTTTATGGCTTCTGAAGGACCTATCTGCTGTGAATTCATGTCATCTTTATCTGACAGCTTTTGTGTTCCTGGCCTGCATACCACTCTGAGCTCCTCAGTTCTATGGAATACTGTGTGGAGGAAAACCTCCTTTTTCTGTTTCTAAACTCTGACTGTCTGTGCTGTCAGAAATAGTCATTATGGGAGAATTACTGATTTTCTTCACACCTTTAGTGGCTTACAGACCTATGTAATTTGTTACCTTTGTACTAACTGGTTTTTTTTAAGTGAGAAAATAATTAGTCTATATATTAATTCTTAGTGTGGGGGAAAGCCCAAAACTTTAGTGGTTACTTTTGTCTATAAACTTTGTGTTGGATTCTTATTTGAGGTGTATGACCAGGGCTGCAAGGCAGTGTTTGTGATACAGAGGTAGCATGGATTTATAGTGACAAGTGCTTTTGATTTTGTTTTCTCTCACAGTATTTTTGGCCTCGTTGTTCAATGGTCACTTCAAGCTCTCTTTTCTTTTTAATTTAATTTTGAATGGCAATAACTATGCAGAAATAATTTGCTGTGTAGATACAGTGAGGATTTATTTTCCTCGTGGTATTTCACACATTGAATTTCATCATCCTGTTCTGTTGTTCAGTAAACTGAATACACAAAGGTGTTTTGTGAGGGGGCTTGAAAAATCCAGGTGTGCTGCATTAGCTGTTAGGTGTACCCACACACTCCACTCTCTCAGAATGAGGCACTACTTCCCTTGTATCATCTTAGCTATAGGTCTAGTAACTCACACTTTGTTGTTGTTATGATTACCTGTTTGTCAGGTAGGGGCATTGAGCGTAGTTGTTGATTAGGCCCCTAGATGGTACGTGGAGTGGAAATGGGTCCTGCACCTACCTCCTTTCAGGCAACCTGCAGCAGGACCAGTGGCACTGTACCATGATTAGTAGTTGACTGGTTATGTTTTTGCAGTGCTTTATAACTCTTGGGTTGATACATTCATATCCTGTTGGTTTATTGGTCTTTTTCTTGGCCTGTTGTAAAGGTTGAGTCTTGGGAGCAGGTCTTCATGTGAATGCTGTCAAGAGAAGCTTTTGGGGGGACTTTTTAGTCTTCTGTGCAGTGAATGCTAAGGACAATTACTGCCTTACTTTCTGGTACTGGACTTCAGGATCCATTCTGGGGGCTGTATTTGCACCTTGCTTGTTTTACAAGCCCCTTTGATTATTTAGCTATGGTATGTTTTCATAAAAGAAAAAATATTTCAAGTTTTAGCTTTATGCCTTTCACAAGTTGCTTTTTAAAATACCTTGGCCTACTCTAGTGTGGTTTTATGTTCATGTTTTGCTGGGGTTCTGTTGTCCTCATCTTACACACAGCTTGGTTTTCTGAAATACCATCTTTTCCTTCTAATAATTTCATCGTACTTATTTTGAAAGCTCTGCTTAACCACAGCTTGAGCTTTGGGAACTGAAATCACATTGCTGGTAACCAGTATCCTTAAGGAAGTTTCAAGAATTACCGTTTTGTGATTTCTGTGAAGAACTTTCTTTCTTATTTCTCTAAAAGTTCAGCTTTTCAAGAAGGGAAAAAATTGATTAGACAGTGGAAAAAAAAGAATTTGACAAATAATAGAATAATTAGATAAAAATATGTGAGTCATTTCCCAGCTTTTTTCAGTTGAAGTAGTCCTAGGGTGTGGTGCTCCAGCAGTCTAAACTGATCTGAATGGGGACTGCCACAATCCTGGCCTCAGCTTTCTGATCTCTTCCCCATTCCTCTGAGCACATTCATGAACCTGAGCTACCTGGAAGCTCATCTCTTTTTTTTTTGTGTGTGTGTTTTTTTGTTTGGTTGGGTTTTTTTGTGTGTGTGCTTGTTTGTTTTGTTTTTGGTAAGGGGTAGAGTGTCTGGACTTGGGTATTTTCTCTTTGTGGAGTCTACTCCCTGGTGCAGCTCACAATGTGACTGTCCAAGCACCTGCCCCTTGGTTTGGGGGTGAAAGTGGTTCTGCTTAAGGTGAGGGATGAAGGCAGGATGGTATCCACCTCAGTTTGCCTTTAGGTGATCTGAAAGTGTGTCTCTTTTTCATAATGCTGACATCAGGGATTAATTTTTTGGGAGAAGTGGGACTGTACTAGTCAGTGCAATGGCTGATACTATAGTTTTGCCCCTGAAAAATTAATGTCAACTCTTTCAGAATTTCTCTTTGTTGTCGTTTATCTCTGAAGATAACCTTTTATAGCTATGCAATATTAATGCTGTTTGTCTTGGAGCTCAGACATATCTGAGAGATAACAGAGCTTAACGTACTCGAACAGAATAGCAGTGCAAATACCCAGCTTGGGAGCTGTTGAATAGATGATTGAATATAACTAAAGCACTGCTTGAGTCTGTATTACAGCACAGTGGTACAAGTCGTGCCCTGCCACTAAGCAGCATGTACCCAGGATTGCCAGAATAGAATCTGTATGTACAGTGTGTCTTACTCTGCTGTTACCTCCTTTGAATGAGAACTTCTAATCACAAGCTAGGCAGGGGACTAAAGATAGTTGTTCCCATCCTGGGCAGGTGATACTCTTTGAATCACTTTCTGCCAGTCTTCTCCTGCCTGCCAAATTGCACTAATAAAATCTGAGGCAGTTAACTCGAGATTCACCTGTTTTTCTCCACACTGCTGAAATACCACCCAGAACTCAAAACAAACTGCATGAGCAGAAGAAATGACCCATTGCAAACGGTTCAGTACAAAGCTATGCAGTGCACATCAAAGTAGAATTTACCTGTTGCTGAGTAAGAAAAGCAAATGGTAATGGTGCTGATGAATAAACTAGGGGAGCTGAGTGATGCAGAGGACAGCATTTGCAGTCAATTTTGAATTCTCCTTCACACTTAGTGTGCCAAAAAGCAGGAAGTCCCTAAGGCCAGGAATGTAAGTGGCTGCTAAAGAGTTAAGGGGTTGAAGTTAAGCTCAGTGTCAAGAACATGCCGTGAGATATTTAGTGACAAAACCTTTATGCAAGATTAAATGTCATCCTGCTGTTCTGAAGCTTCTGTTGGAGACTAAGACAAGGCCTAGGTAAAGGCTAAATGATGAATTTCCCTACCATAATCTGTCTTTTTTATTTTGTTTCTTATGCCTTTTTGATATCCTTTGAAGTAAGACGATTAATTTAGATGGAGCTGGTTTTGCAGTTTGCCCCCACCAGCTGGAGTGTGTCTCACCATGCACCATGTGGAGGAGAATTCAAGAACACACAATCCCACAGAATGTGGTACCTGTCTGGAATGCTGCAGGATTATTTAAAAATGTACAAAAATGACAGGAATTTGTTGATCCAGTGTCTTTGTCTCCATGTAAACAGCAAGTGCTTGTTGTAGCCATGGCCTTATTGAAAGCAAATTATCCATGTGAGTTTTATGTTGTGGATTGGCAGTCTTCTCTGTGGAGGTGCTTAATATCATAGAGTCATAGAATCAGCCAGGTTGGAAGAGATCTCAGAGATCCAACCCTACCATCGTTACTACTAGACTATGGCACTAAGTGCCACATCCAGTCTCGTCTTGAAAACCTCCAGGGATGGTGAATCCACCACCTCCCTGGGCAGCCCATTCCAATGTCTGATTACTCTCTCTGTAAAAAATCTCTTCCTAATATCCAAGCTAAACCTCCCCTGGCAGAGCTTGAGTCTGTGCCCTCTTGTCCTGCTGCTGGTTGCCTGGGAGAAGAGACCAACCCCCACCTGACTACAACCTCCTGTCAGGGAGTTGTAGGTTTTAAAGTACTTTTTTCAGGTTTCTTTTCTTTTGTTCATGAGAATCAGGGAATATTTCAGTTTCCAACTGAAATAAAAAAGGTGATAGAAGTGTAAGTTCTGAGAGAAGTCAACAAGGTGAAGAATGCCAACACTAGATTAAATTCTAATTATTAAGAATTGCTTTTAACTATTGCAAGATTTTTGCAATGGGAACATAATCCAGTGCTCAGCATGAGTTTGGTTTTCAGTAGTGCCAGTTTGTTCTGACCTTCAAGCAGACAGAAAGTAAAGTTCCTGTTTTGAGATTTGGGGTGGTTTTAGTTTCCTTCCCCCCACTGTATAAACTGAGAACTTCATTGCTGCTGTGCATTGCTTGATAGCAGCAGTGACTCATCTCGGTTTGACGCTTCTGCTGCTCTGGAATCTGTGTGTGTGCAGAAGCCCCAGAGTGGCTTTCTGCTCCACAGCTAGACGGCTGAGTGAGGACACGCAGCCAAGCAGCTCTTCAGCCCAGAGCTCTCCTGGTTGTCTAACATTACGTTAGGATTTAATTGTGTGCTTAATAGTCAGTAGAGATTTATCTTTGAGATAGAAGTTTATATTTAACTTCTGTTATAAACAGGTTCGTTTTTCCCCCCTCAGCTTTTTTATAAACTGAAGGACCCAGAGTTTGCCTGTTTCCCAGGCTGACTGTAGGAAGTCCTTTGCTGTGATGCCAAGAGCAGCTCATCCTGCTGTCCTGTTCTACAAATTTCATGTGCCATACAAACCTGCTTGTTTTGGGGATGTCCTGCAACCCTCTCAATGGTTCTAATGGTCTTCCTGATGGCTTTGATTCTTGTGCATATATGTGACAGTACTGCCTGTATTTTTGTCACTCATGCCCTGCATCTCCTCACAATACTCATAACTGTCTTCCTGTGTTGCAAATAATAGGCATTATTTGTACTCTTTTTTTTTTCCCCTCTTTGATGCTTGGATTTTTAACCTACGTAGGTACATGGACTGGGAAGGGAAGGGGGCTCTGTTAGGAGGGAGGCACCTACAGCTGCCACCCACTCGATGTTGATCTGTAATTACTGAGGTATTGAACAAGAACATGTTATCCTTGACATTCTTTGGTTTCCTTTCTCACCTTTTCAGACTGTTATTGAAATTGTAAAGTTCTGCCCCTCAGTACCTGTCACGCGCCTTGAATTTTAGAAGGTTGTGTCTCAGTGAGTCCCAAGTTGTATCCACAAAAAGAAGTAGAAATGAGGTCAGATGGGGAGAAGGGGTTGGTCTCAAGTGTGTTCTAGGGAGTCTCTACCTAGAATCAGCTCCACTCAAACTTACTTTGTGACACAGCAGGATTTTGTGAGGTGGCATCTACGCGCACTGGTGAGGCTTTCAGTTTTCTGAGAGCCAGACAAATTATCTGTTCCCAGAGAACACTGTGTCCTGTGACTTGGCTCTTCTTTTCTGCAGGATATATGAAAGCATGTGATTCGAGGGTGGGTTATTGGGGTTTTTTGAGCATCGAGTCATATGATGCTGTTCTGGTGTAAGAGGGAATGTCCTCATTGCTCTTGTTTCACTTTGATTATGAGGATGTCTCTGTGGGCTTCCTTATTTTTTATAATGGCAATATTCAAGCAGGATATTACATTCTTTTTTTTCCCCCTTTGAAAAGTAATGTCTGCTTTCATTAATAGGACAGACTGAGTTATTAAATCAAACAGATCCAACAGTATAAGTTGTGTTCCTTACTGGTCCCTATTTAAGATGTGTTTAGTGAAGGAGAAAATTTGCAGGGTTGGAAGTGTGTGAGGTAATATGTAGGATCCATTGTGATATTCATCTGTATTCAAAACCAGAAATAGCAACTTAATTACCTCTACAACTTCTGCTAACCAGAATTTGCACCCTGAAGGAAGTATTCCAACTG